>NC_060160.1:22041141-22042712 GCF_021292245.1 Micropterus dolomieu
GAGATTCAGAACAGAAGATGAAAAGCAAAACCCAGCACTCTCTCCAGCTTATCCTCTTTTTCTTTAGGTCAATTAAAACTACTCCAGGGCTGTGTCGGGGGTGAAATAGCGATGGATGCACAGTTATACAGTTACACAAGGACGTCAATTTATCATCTAAATTTGTCTGGGAACTATTTTAAGAAATGTTCTTTTTATTATTAAATCATCCTAGAAATCCAAGCAGAGAGCTACAATTTGGAGCGAATTGTTATTGTAAGTATTTGCTGTATGTACAAGAACTATCAGAAAAAGATGGATAAGGGGCATATTCTCTTTTATTTGCAAAAGTTACTTTGCAGACAAGTCTGGTTTCCACAGTAAAAGTGCAAGCATATTTTGCATATATATATATATTTTGCAAACTGAGAGCTTGCAATTTTGCCAATATGCACATTTCATAAATGGCAAACAAGCACGTTTTAGAAATTCTGCCCAACTGTGGCAAAGTTACTTCTTGTTTGCAAATACCAACACGGAATGTTGCCTGCCAGCTTTAAATTTAAAAAAAAAGTTAAAAATATTAATGGATTTTCCAAAAATCCATTAAAAGCAGCCCAGAGATACAGCTGCACTGATGAACATAATCCATCACTTTAAATGAGACAACTCTGGTTATTTCACCAAACATGACTTTGCCACACGGCTAAATGCCACATTTAGTGGAGCTATTCTCACTTCTTTCCAACAGGAGACAGGAAAAGGCAGCAAAACCTTATCTGAAAAACTGTCTTCACATTAAGTTGCTGCGGAACAGACCTACTTTAAATGCAATAACTATTCTGAAGTTGTGTTTTTATAAATCTTTAAAAGGAAAAGTCCCCAGTCATTTAATTTGCTGTGATGGATTAGATTCATCAGTGCAGCAGCATGTCACCACAAGCTGTTTTTAATGTATTTTTGAAAACAGCAGGAGCTTATGACTCAGACATGCTGAGTAAACCTGCAGCAGCTTCTGACTGGTACAGTAAATACTCAGAGCGTGACTCTTCACAGACTTGCATTTGCAACTACAAAGCGTTTCACAAGAAAAGTCCTGCGTTACATATACAGTGGGGGAAATAAGTATTTGACCCCTTGCTGATTTTGCAGGTTTGCCCACTTACAAAGAATGCAACGATCTATAATTTTAATCATATGTACATTCTAACAGTGAAAGACAGAATCCCAAAGAAAATTCCAGAAAATCACATCATATGAATTTATAAAAATTGATAACCATCTGATGAGGAAAAACAAGTATATGACCCCCTACCAAACAGCAAGTATTCTGGCTCCTACAAGCCAGTTAGTCTTTCTTTAAGACACAGCCCCAATCCCAACCAATTATCTACATCAAATACACCGGCCTCACCTCGTTACCTGTATAAAAGACACCTGTCAACACCCAAACAACCAGCATCCAACATCACCACCATGGGTAAGACCAAAGAGCTTTCTACGGACATCAGGGACAAGATTGTTGATCTGCACAAGGCTGGGATGGGCTACAAGAGAATCGGAAAGCAACTTGGAGAGAAAAGATCAACTGT
>NC_060160.1:22042732-22048529 GCF_021292245.1 Micropterus dolomieu
CTTCTGACTGGTACAGTAAATACTCAGAGCGTGACTCTTCACAGACTTGCATTTGCAACTACAAAGCGTTTCACAAGAAAAGTCCTGCGTTACATATATTGTGAAAATATTGCTAAACAGTAGGATATTTGGATGCCGTCATGTTCTTATGGATTCTTTAGCATTTAGGCAACTATTTATTTTCTATTGGTTTAACAGGCCTGTCTGTCTACAGAGATCACTCTTGTGAGTTTTCAAATCTTTATTTTACATTTTACTCCAAGTACAGTACTATTCAAAACACATGTTAACATTCACTTTCCTGCTGAGAGTGAAATGAGAAGATCGATACCACTCTAATGTCTGTATGCTAAATACTGTATGAAGCTACAGCCAGCAGCCGGTTAGCTAAGATTAGCACAAAGACTGGAAACAAGGGGAAACAGCTAGCCTAGCTCTGTCCAAAGGCCACAATCTGCCTACTAGCACACCAAAGACATTTAACATTGTATCTCCTGTTTGTTTAATTTGTACTGAAACCGAACAACACATCGTGGTTATGTGATGGCCAGTTGCAGTGAATTTCTCATGTAATACTGCAGCTGCTAAGAATATGAAAATGCTGTTTAATATGTTCACCAACAGCTGAGCTTGGGGGCTTAGGTGGTTACCAGCCAGGACAGCATTGCTGGTATTTTTCTGTGTGTGTGTGTGTGTGTGTTCATGGCAAAATGTGGTCCTGGTGACACCTACTGTAGGCGGAAGTACAAGAGAAGCGCTTTTGAGTGTTTTGGCAGGTGTTTATATTCCTGTCTGAACTTCAAAATGTTGACGGGCGTCGCAGCTGGTGTGATCCGATCGCAGTGATGGTCTCGAGCTGTTTAATGCTTCTGTGTCACAAATCCTGGTTTAAATGACTATGTAGGTAAATTGCCTTATATGCGTTAGTAAATCATTTCCCTATGCATCAATAAATCCACTGTATGCAGTACCAGGCTGTATATCAACATCCTGGAAGGTCAATAAACTGCAGCAATGGATTGAGCAATCCTCAAGCAATGCATAGAACTCACAGAAATGTGTTATTATATCTTCCACAATCATCCTTGTTCAATCTTCCACTCAGAGTGGCACCGTGGGGAATCAAACCCACTTGATGCATTTCCTCTCTATTGTATATACATTGTTTGAATAGGCTTGTCTCGCAGAGCTTTACTGCTCAAATAACAGCACGGCCGCCTGCGTGATAGACAGTTTCCCCAGATCCGTCTAACATGTGGGAGATTATCGCACGTGGTTTTCTAGGAAAGACAAACAACTAGATGAAGGAAATTAGTCCAACTAGTCTGCCATGTACATTTTTTTATATAATGCATGTGCAATAATAATAATAATGCATAATGGATTTTTTCCTCATACATGCAATACACACACAAATTCTGAACAATGCAGTAAAAATTACAAGTTGGGTACGAATGGGGATTGGGTCTTCTAATGTTGGCACTGTGGGAGGAGTAATGTGGGGTGAATGTGGGTTCTGAGGACCTAATCTGGGACTGAATATTTTCGATGTCTATATTCCAGTGTCAAGGACAAATCTAGCAAAAAACAACTATTGCTTTTAGTTTATTTTTCAAGTGCAGCTGTCTGAAGTGCTAAGAAAAGTGTCCACAACAATCCACTGTCAGCTGGTAAAGGGACATGGTAGATTTCTTTAAATCCCACTTGGAAATTAATGGGGACATTAAAAAGGCATAAGTTTCCTGCCTTGAATCTAAATAAAAATGATAATGAAACACTGTGGGCATTAATAATGCAGAGGACGAGTTTCCTTTTATTTGCTAGGGAAACATTTCAAGAAAGGTTCTAAACTGACAGAGCAACTTGTTTTGATGCATCAGGATTTATGACACTACATATTCTCTTGACATTTTAAAAATTAAAAGACCATCTAATTAAGACTTTAATTACTGCCTGGTTTTGTAGTTGGATAATGGAATATGACTGTGCATAATACTGTATTATATATGTATCTTTGCACTTCCTACAGGGACTAATTATAAGCCTTAAAAAAAAAAAAAAAAAAGACTAATTTATGATATAACACCGGAGTCTGCCCTTTGGCCCATTTCACAACTCTCAAGGGTTCCTCAAGTTCCTGCTATTGGTTCATAGGCCATAAGGAGATTCATGTTAAACTGTGAAGCCATCTGACATTATATATATGAGGAGGAAATGCTTGGAGGAGTCAAACAACATGCGCCACATGCATTCTTACTCTAAGGTCATTAAATTACACCATTCAATTTGAAGAGCCTGACTCCACTGATAGTGGGGAAATTGAATATTGTTCAGGCAATGAAACAGACTAAATATAACATTTTTTAAGAAAGTGAATTTCAGTTTTACAATATAAGGTCTGATTGCTTTGTGTCCTTTGCAATTACCTGAGTAGCTCTGGGAAAATGAAAAATTAAAGAGAATACATGTTCATGCTCCAACAGGAGTGATTTGGTTAAAATATGATTGACTTCCTGAATACAAAAGCATCGACTTTCACACTCCGCTGGGGTATAATTATGCTTCTGCAGCTCCTGCCAAGAGAAACCCTCAGGCGTGTGACCACAGGGGGCTGGAAATTTAACATGACATGCATGTCACTTATTTTTCATGCCTTCAGAAAAGGAACAAGTCATGGTTTGATTGTCTGATAACCATATTGCATATTGCACCCTCTATTTAATCCCATTTGTAGTGATCCGAGTTTTGGGTTGTCCTTGCTGCTTGTTGCCTCTGCAAAGGTTATATTGACCAACAAGTCAATATCACCAACAGTCACTGCAATCTTGTCAGGCTGAGTGTGAATAATTATTCTCTCACTGTAAATATTTTAGTGTCATTACTGTTTAGCATATTTGCTCACATTGTGTTGACAGAGGAAGCTGTCATGCTTACTTCTCAAGATAACTGGCAATGAGCGCCTGCACATGAGAAATTGTTACATATGCAACACATGGTTTAAGTTCAATTTAGATAGTAGAATTAAATTTGAAATACCCTGGTTGCACCAGCTATTTGTAGTTTTAGCGTAGTTTTAATGTAATTGAAGTTGTAAAAAGTTCATAATTAAGAATCATTTTATTATAACTGGCTGCATACAGTGTTGCCAGATTGAACTGACAAAGAGTAGCCATAAAATAAAAAAGTATTTTAGATAATGTTACAGTAAATTTCTTCCAGCAAACACAACCCTGTCCTGTTTGACACAATCAATAACAGTCACTCCTGCACCTGTTTTTTTCAAATAATAACTGCAATTACTTTCTCTCTTTCTTTATGGATAAGATTTTTCCTCTCTGCCACCAATTTTGGACTGTTTCACTCCCATTTCCCTGAAATACCTCATTGATCTGGTGGGCAATATGAAAACATCCTCAAGCCCTGCAGACATTTTACCAACTTCCTTGCTAAAAAACATGCTTGGGACTGTTGGGCCATGTTAGTGGTCGACTCACATGGGTTTTTAAATGGCCAATGCCGATTTTTAGAGAGCAGGATGACTGATGGCCAATACATAATGCTGATATCAAACCAAAGTAAAGTCATGTATAATTCCATTATTCCATGCAGACTTCAATCTAATATACATGGTTATCTTAGCCAGTGATCTGTTATTTTAGATGGAATTTTTATTAACTCATGAAATAGAAAAGTCGTTGGGTTATGGTGTAGATTTAAGAATGTGGCTGGTGTTTAAGGAAGAACGGGGTACTTTTTGTCAGAAGTGATGTGAATATATATTTAAATCTAGCCACTAATGGTTTTAGATTAGATTTGCGTTCATTTAGGATTGGGGAAACATGCTAACATTTAGAAAAGCCGCTGAGGACTGAGGACATTTAGGGCTCAAAAACTAACTTTTTCCACCACCTTCCCAAAACTCACAAGGGGTAGCGCTAACTATTGTTGTCACAATTCTGACTTCAATACAATACATTGAAAAATATCTATCTTTTATATATTAAATATCTATCTTTTATACCGTTTTATACCTTTTATACCGTTTTTGATACAACAACACTGACAACACCTTGATTAAATAACTAATTTTAATTACAAAATTATTATCTAATCAACTTTTCTCAGAAACTATGTTAATAGTACTGTGTGTTATTTAGGCCATTTAAATTTTTGCTAAAGTCCGTTTTATTTTTATCCCAAATTCATTGTTTTGTTTAAATTTTTCTGAATTCTGTGTTTTATAATTTGTCATCAGAAAGAGTGTGTAATCATATGGTGGATGAATACAAAAAAACTTTTATCAATATCAATGAATTTGATGTGTCAAACCAAATGAGTATGAAGAAATATTCAAATGTAGGCCTATGTTCAATTATTAATGGGCGTAATTCACAATGACTGAACTGTCCCCTATTAAGTAGGTTTTTCCTTGATTACTGATCATTTCTTCCCACAGATCTTCTGCGTGTCCACCCTCGATGAAACACCGACACAGAGAGCAGAGAAGAGATGCAGGGTGCTCGTAAATAAAAACTGAAAACATACCACTGCCAGACAAACTACATTGTTATGTTTGTTTGGTTTAAGTGCTGTGAAAAAGATGCTTATAACGCTAGAGAAACCCTGATTTTGATTAATTGCAACCACATTTTGGCAGATTAAGAGATATTCCACGCTTAACAGCTGATTCCATTTTTATTATCAAATTCTGCAATTTCATCCGCATTTACTACATCGCGAAAAATCATAGGGCCCTAGTAAAGCAGAACAGCATCACTTAATTTACGTCTGATCTTAGTCAACAATCAACTTAAACTCAGCTGTCTGATATTCCTCAGGTCTAATAGCTCTGATGGGGATTAGCTTAGTTTTGAGAATTACAAACGTCTGTTGGGCCAACAACAACAAGACAACTTGCTTATTAAAAATTTGTTTAATGGGCCATCTTGTTAAGTACTTCAGTGATGCTGAAGTTGTCTTCAACCTCTCTTCTTTATATGTTCTTTATAGAGGTCTGTGCGTCAGTCCTGCAGGTGCTTTGCTAAATTGGTTATTTTAGCACCTTTCTTTAGCACTGCTCTGTACCATCACTTATGGTACAGAGCGTATGGCTTGCTTGTATCATTTGCCAGCATCCAATCACAAGTACTAGCCAATCACATTAGGGAGGAACTTGTCCAAAATGCAGGGGAAAACAATTACGTTCATCACCTGGAGCGAATGAGATCAGTGACGAGAAGACGGGACTATTAGTGAGTAGTGTGGAATATGAGTATTTAAACCGTATATAATTATTCAGAATTGATATATAGCTCATTAAAAAAATTTTTTTTAAAAATCAATATTTTTGACAACACTAACGCTAACATTGTTCCACAGCAGCCAGACTGACAAAGCTGCCTGCAGATTTGTCTGCAGACATTTTTTGAATATATTGGCCTTGTGAGTGCAGTTATCAGCTGATGCAGATTATCTAAAAATGACATGAGCCCAAATAATCAGCCAACCGATTAATCTCAAATCATAAATAGGTCCCTCAAATCTGTTTTGAATGATCTAATGGTCTATTTCCAAGCAGCCATTTATATCAAAGAATCTTGAGAAAGTTGTGCCAAACAGCACAAACAGAATCCTATGTCCCCGTCAGGTTCAGGATTCAGTTTAAGGTGCTCGATTTTACAAATAGAGCCCTTCATGGTCAGGCACCTGGTTAGGGATGGGGTGGGAATCACAAATGTCAAAAGTCTATTTTCTAAATGTTAATTGATAATATAATGTTGACTGAACGCAAAAGTAC
>NC_060160.1:22048629-22104399 GCF_021292245.1 Micropterus dolomieu
ATTTGTCATCAGAAAGAGTGTGTAATCATATGGTGGATGAATACAAAAAAACTTTTATCAATATCAATGAATTTGATGTGTCAAACCAAATGAGTATGAAGAAATATTCAAATGTAGGCCTATGTTCAATTATTAATGGGCGTAATTCACAATGACTGAACTGTCCCCTATTAAGTAGGTTTTTCCTTGATTACTGATCATTTCTTCCCACAGATCTTCTGCGTGTCCACCCTCGATGAAACACCGACACAGAGAGCAGAGAAGAGATGCAGGGTGCTCGTAAATAAAAACTGAAAACATACCACTGCCAGACAAACTACATTGTTATGTTTGTTTGGTTTAAGTGCTGTGAAATAGATGCTTATAACGCTAGAGAAACCCTGATTTTGATTAATTGCAACCACATTTTGGCAGATTAAGAGATATTCCACGCTTAACAGCTGATTCCATTTTTATTATCAAATTCTGCAATTTCATCCGCATTTACTACATCACGAAAAATCATAGGGCCCTAGTAAAGCAGAACAGCATCACTTAATTTACTTCTGATCTTAGTCAAAGTATTTTCCTATCAACTTAAACTCAGCTGTCTGATATTCCTCAGGTCTAATAGCTCTGACGGGGATTAGGGGACCTCTCTTCTTTATATGTTCTTTATAGAGGTCTGTGCGTCAGTCCTGCAGGTGCTTTGCTAAATTGGTTATTTTAGCACCTTTCTTTAGCACTGCTCTGTACCATCACTTGCGTATGGCTTGCTTGTATCATTTGCCAGCATCCAATCACAAGTACTAGCCAATCACATTAGGGAGGAACTTGTCCAAAATGCAGGGGAAAACAATTACGTTCATCACCTGGAGCGAATGAGATCAGTGACGAGAAGACGGGACTATTAGTGAGTAGTGTGGAATATGAGTATTTAAACCGTATATAATTATTCAGAATTGATATATAGCTCATTAAAAAAATTTTTTTTAAAAATCAATATTTTTGACAACACTAACGCTAACATTGTTCCACAGCAGCCAGACTGACAAAGCTGCCTGCAGATTTGTCTGCAGACATTTTTTGAATATATTGGCCTTGTGAGTGCAGTTATCAGCTGATGCAGATTATCTAAAAATGACATGAGCCCAAATAATCAGCCAACCGATTAATCTCAAATCATAAATAGGTCCCTCAAATCTGTTTTGAATGATCTAATGGTCTATTTCCAAGCAGCCATTTATATCAAAGAATCTTGAGAAAGTTGTGCCAAACAGCACAAACAGAATCCTATGTCCCCGTCAGGTTCAGGATTCAGTTTAAGGTGCTCGATTTTACAAATAGAGCCCTTCATGGTCAGGCACCTGGTTAGGGATGGGGTGGGAATCACAAATGTCAAAAGTCTATTTTCTAAATGTTAATTGATAATATAATGTTGACTGAACGCAAAAGTACCGCACCCGGGCAGACAGTCTGTGGTATGTACATAACAAAGACCAGTGTTCCGCCTATATTTCCTACACTGCCGTTGCTAAATGAATGACCACCGATGATGGACTGGCAAGCATATCTCCTCAAACGGAAGGTGGAGGAACGCAAGGTCTCTAACATCCACCAGCTCCATGAGGTGGTCATGGAAGAGTGGAAGAGGACTCCAGTGGAAACATGTAAAGCTCTGGTGAACTTCATGCCCAAGAGGGTTAAGGCTGTGCTGGAAGATAATGGTGGCCACACAAAATATTGACACCTTGGGCCAAATTTGGACATTTTCCTTTAGGGGTATACTCACTTTTGTTGCCAGCGGTTTAGACATTAATGGCTGTGTGTTATTTTGAGGGGACAGCAAATTTACACAGTTACACAAGCTGTACACTCACTACTTTACATTGTAGCAAAGTGTCATTTCTTTAGTGTTGTTGCAGTGGTGCATTTACAGAAATGTCAGGGGTGTACTCACTTTTGTTGCCAGCGGTTTAGACATTAATCGCTGTGTGATGTGTTATTTTAAAGTGGACAGCACATTTACACTGTTACACAAGCTGTACACTCACTACTTTACATTGTGGCATTTCTTGTCACAACGAAAAGATAATCAAATATTTACAAAAATGTCAGGGGTGTACTCACTTTTGTGAGCGTATCTCTCAAAAGTGAGTACACTTGACATACACACAAGCTTACTTTTTTTTTATTTATTTCTGCAAACATGGAGAAGTATCCAAACAGTTTAAAATGAGTGGGAAATGTCCAATTATGCTAACCTCATTGACTTTATTTACTAATTTAGTGAAATGACATAGGCATAAGGTTTTGTAATTTGAGGTATGCTTTGTTATATTTGTGAAATGTAATTAAAACAAGTCATATATTAGAAAGCTAACTTTTTTTTCTGTCAGTTGGTTCAGTTAGCTACAGTTACACCTGACAGCTAGTGGATATAAATGTTCAGTCACAACTAAATCATCTCTATGTAAGTAGTTTGTGAGCTAAAACGTGTTTTGCTTAAAACCCCACTTAGTAAATGTCACCAGCATAGATGTTAGATGCTAGATGTTACTAAGGACTTCACACACAAACTTTGTAATGGATATTCAATCCAGGAGAGAATTATGTCCACAGAAACTTCACAATCATAGTACAAACACTCTGCTTGAACTAAGAAGGGGATGATGTCTCTCCCAACGTGGAGAGGCAGGAAAACACCCTGCAAACGCTGCCTGTCCATCACAGCACTAATATACCCTGACATACAATTCAAACACACAGCCAGACTAATGCACACACTATAGACACAATGCTGCTTGTGTTTGGACTGAAAGCCAATTTATTAGTAATTGCCAATTACTGAACTAGTCTCAGTGTATCTGCATGTTTCAAAACACCAAATTGAAGAATTTTAAAGTTTTATACTGAATTTGATTGAAAGCCACTCGTATTTAAGCCTCTGATGCCAAGCAGTATTTGTCTGCGCACTTTGGATGTGTTACAAAACCTGGGTTTGGAAAACAGTATGCCACTATGAAGCACATTTTAACATTAATTCAACCTTAAAACTTAAATAATCAAAGCCTTTCTGTTTACAACGACCTGCAAACTCCTGAGCTTAATTACTATGGAAGCACAATCATGTCCATGTTTAACACCCTGCAACTACACACCAGGTGATCACAAATATGCACGATGGAGTGAAAGCCTTACGGACATTGCTGTGTTTGTGGGAGAGCCTACTGCAACAGGAAAACTCTGCTGACATCATTTTGGCCATCAGTCAGTGGTAAATGTAGAGTGAGAAATGTGTGAAAACTGAACACACTAAGCCGATTTAAGCTGCAGACTTGTGTCCCTTGAGTCTCAGGTATCCAGTTTTAAAAGCAAATGCTTTGTGCACAGAAAGCGCTCGCAAAGCTGGACTCTGGGGCCTGATGACGACACGCTGAATGCCATGCTGCAAATGATGTTTCATTTTTAGTGAAAAGATGATGTGCATGTTTCAACAGAAGCAAGTATTCAAAACTTTACATAAAAACACAAGACTGACAGTTACAGGAAACCAATCCTGGGTGTACTTGGAAATATGTGGACTTGCAGATAAGAAAAATCAAGTTTAATCTTTTGGTAGAATAAAATATGTAATTTTACCCCTTTCTGGTTAGATTGTGCTTGGTTACATTTTAGGCAACACCTCATGTGTCCTGTGTTGGATTTTGCTTATAATCTCAATCCAATTAAATATGAAGTCCTTAAGAGAGCTCACTTCAATAAAGAAATGCCTGTGTCTGACAAAAGAGGATAACTGTATGTCCATAATATAATGGATGCAGCAGTAGCCTACTCTGAACTGAAATATATTTTGATCACAAACATACAGAGAAATGTGTTACTGGTAATCAAAAATGTCTTAGAGAATATTGTTTAGCAATACTGACCAAAGCTGACGTCCATAAAACGTCGACATAATGTAAAGTTATTTAGAGTTAAGCTACATTGGTGTTTCTGCGTGCTGTAATACTGTAACGTATCAAAAAAAAAAAAAAACAAGCGATACGCAATCAACCAAAACGCACCGTTTAATCATATGGAAGTAACGTCGCACCAGCCTGCAGCTACATATCAGTGTCGTACAGCAGGACGAAAGGGCTTTGAGAAATGAGCATGCTCATCTACTGGATTCGGCATTTACATAATGATAAATGATAAACAAGCACTGCCGTATTTCAACGTTATTAGTTCTAAACTTGTCCCCACTCGCACATTAGTCGCTCCTGCCCAGGACGCTGCACGTTATCCACTGAAAAGCTGCGAATGATTTTAATAAAGTTACGCGTTTGTTCAGGTACGAGCACCATAATTTGCTATATGTACGCCGAAATGTGCAGACACTGCTATATATTTGGAAAATATTTGTATGTCAAGCATGCTAAGAATTCACAAGTATTTAGCGAGGGGACACTGAGCAGTCGATTTTTTAAAGGTACTCTGGAGTTCCCTCTATAGCAAAGAATACAACGGCATGCATGCTCTTGTTACCTGCCCCTACACATAGCACATCTCACGGGAATAGGGCAAACGGATGTGTTATTTACGTTCATTCAGATAAATCTAAATGAATAGGGTTACTTGCCGAAGTTGGAACCAAAAGGCTGGCGGGTCGCTCGATCAGCTCAGGTTGCTGTTTCCCGGTCACATTCATTTCCCATAAAACCGCTTTCTCTGTCCGCTGACTTCGACGAGAGTTTCTCAAGTCATTCACCCCCAGCAATAGACTGCAAGTGTTATTCACCGGCGTCCCGTTTAGCAACAGAGGCAGACGGAGAAACCATGCCTTGAAAAAGCTCCCTGTATCCTGCAATTACAACAATTTTGCCTGCTGCAGGAGCAAATTAGTTAACGGGAATCGCTGTTTAGTTCTCCCTCTCAGCCCTAACTGTCAGCACACAGTGGCTCCTCTGCTGCTGCTCATCAGTCTGCATGTCTCTCCACCTGCTGCCTGTCCTCCCATTAACCATTCCTGCGTCAAACCACACTACATTAACCCATTGTCTGGCATTTAACCCTAAAAACATTATGGCGTTTATTAGCATAAATCATGGATACATTTATTATTAGATCAATATTAAGCTCAACTAGAACTCAGTCCTTCCGCTCTGTTCTCAGGTGAATCTGGCCAGCTTCCCAGAGCATGCTGAATCTTCGTGGATGCTGGCACAGATTCATATTTCTGGACATGGGAATAGGCCTTGCTCATTTTCCCGAAGATGAGGAGATGGGTCAGAGATGATTTTGTGAGCTAGTGTACTGACTCCTCATAGCTGGCCTGAGGGAGCTGGTGCTATCCAACCATCAGACTCAGAACCAGAACTGCACTGGATATTATAGGTACAGGTTTTTACACAAAATAGGATACCTCCAAAAGCCATCACTCTTGTCAGGAGCAGCAGAGGTTATAAATAGAGGCTCTCAAACAAGTGCACACAGTACCTGAGAGATGGTTTTACTTTGTATGATTACAGGCCTATGATTGGTCACATACTTTTGCTTTGTATCTTTTTTATATACAGGATTGGAGCTGTATGTGCATCTGTGAGTGTAACACTGATGGATTGCTATATTATATGACAGCATGACACTATCATCAGCGTATGACAGGGTATTGTCAGAGGATTGTAAAAGGTGTGATTGTTATGAAAGCTTCTTTAGCGTCGCATTTCTATGACAGGCATCCACTCAATATTTTTGTGCTGACAAGATGATGTTTTAGCACACTTATGGATTTCAGCTAAATCTATCCTCCAACCTATTGTTGGCTATTGCAAATATAGCTGGCCTTGTGGATTTCAGCATGCAGCCTATAGTTAAACATTTCTAGAGGCAGAGCAGAGCCGCAAAGGTAAACAGGCTCAGTGTTTGAAGGGAAGCTCAGTAGTTTTATGTACCAAACTTTATGGACTCGTTAAATAAAGCAGCTCATATGTTAAAATACATTTTCAAAATGCCAAAGTGTCCATAATGCTTGCTGTATAAAAACGCTTTTACAACTTACTGTATGTGTGTAGTAAACACACCGATAATGGTGTTGATGTAGCTCTTCATCTTTACTGATACATGTATGAAGAAATTAAGGCAGCTATGTTAACACAAAACTTTCTTTCTTAGTGGGAATAGGAAAAAGGATCCCTATGTGCCCAATTCACTACGACAAAGTGCACCACAGTGACCCTGAGGATAGCTCCAAGCACCACAGGATTTAGTGTGCAACAGGGTTGTTAAAGACGGCTCATCTACAGGGCCAACAGTCATTTGAATGCATTCAGTTTGATTGCTTCTTTGACCCAGTAATTGTATTTGCTCTCATTGACCTGGCCATTTTCGGTTTGAATCAAGGACTTCAGGACAAAAACAGCTGGCAGTGTTACTCTGACCACTTTGGATCTCATCAAAAACTAGAGGACACTTGCTTTCAGTTAAGCCTTCAATGCAACACATAAAAGGAATATAGTTTGACATTTGGGGAAAATAACGTTTATTCTCTTTCTCACAGAGAGTTAGATAGAATATCAATACCACTCTTGTGTCTGTAAGCTAATATGATGCTACAGCCAGCAGGCAGTTAGCCTAGTTTAGCACAAAAATGGGGGGGGGGGAGCACAGCTTAGCTGGCTTTGTCCAATGGTAACAGAATCTGCAACAACAAAAAAAGAGAGTTAAGTGGCCTGACAATTTCTTGGTCGGGCGCACAGTGACTTCCTGGAGTGGAACAGGTGTTTCTGCGTGCCTCCCCTTGCTTCTTTGTTTGGGTCGTGGAACATAACATGACAGACAGGCTGAGGGATAACAGGAGGTTTTCCTCCAAGGCGTCACTTTGTGTTGAAACGGGATGGGGACATAAGGGCTCAGATTAGGGGTGTCTTTATTTATATAAAGAGAAACACAAAACTCAGGTGGCAGGTCACAATTCAAAATATAAAAATTTAACAGAATATAATGCAGTAATCAGTAGCATGTTTTTTTAGCTTAAGTAACTTTTTCTGGACAATGCAAATTTGTTTCTTCTATATTTAAATTGCATTGCATGTTTTCTTACTGTGCAATAAACCTTTCTCATTCAAGATTCTTTGTTGCATTTACGTACTTAACTGGCACTCCAAAGAAACTTACAGTTGCTATATATGTCAGAGTGTCTTCCTCTATAGGGAAACATTGGTGGATGTGCCGCTGTGGGAATGGAACCCCAGTCTCTAACACCAAAGACGTTTCTTATCCAATGCCCCATCCCCACTCTAAGCTCTTTTTCAGAACATTGTTAACAAATTCTTTCAAAAAGTAATGGGGACACATCCCCCCAGCGTCCCCAGTGTAAATGACACCTATGGTTTGCTCTATCTCATACAACTCGCTCTGCCTCAATAGTCGACTCTACCCTGAAATATTTCTCTCCCGTAGACTTGCACTGAATTGATTCTTAATATCACTTGTCCCATATCAGTACAACATGGAACACGCCTTGTTAGCTTCCAATTACGGGGACGTTTCTAGTCTTTATGATAGGCTAAGCTCACTAGCAGCTAGATGTAGGCCTATAGCTTCAAATTGACAGTAGGCCTACAGATATGAGAGTGGTATTGATATTCTCACGCCCTCTCAAGCAAATGAATGTTGAGCATATTTTCCACAATGTTGAACTACACATTTAAAATATTTTATGAAGTTTTGCTTAATAAGGTCAAGGTTGAAGTTTTCTAATAGTGTGACTATTTCCAGACAATACAGATACTATGTATAAGTATTTTATCAATTTTGACACAATACAGAATCTTTGGTTTCCTACATTCCCAGTGTTACAGGCCCCCAGAATGAACCGGAACTTTACTGATAAGTTACCACAACTATAAAATCTTCATTTGACCTTGTATGATTGAGTTTTAATACTCTGGGTTTTAATAGTTGTTGCCTAATATCCACTCCTGTTCAGTCTTGTTAAATCTGTAGCTCGGTGAAAATGTCTGTATTTCACCCATGATTTCACCACTACATTTCAGCAGTTAAAACTTTTCAGTATGAAATGAAACTTACAGCATTCCCTAATCACGGAGGGGAAATTATGTTCTACTGTGATGTAGTTCTAGCATCTGGTTTCAGCTCAACTGGGTGGAAAGAAATAGACTTCCGTATGTCTGACCATCAATCAGTTATTTTTAAAGCTCTGTCTGCCCCTCTCTCAGCTGCGAGCGCATTCCTCTGGATCTCTCTCTTGCATCTTTAACTTCTGTCAGGCTTTGAAAAACCTTGTATCAAAGCTTCAAAGTGACTTTCTTTCTCTCATGTTATATCTAAAAATGCTCACTTTTCTTGGGTTGTGTTTTACATACCAGACTGTTTCTAGTCCTATTTCTGGTATTGAAAATACTGTTATACTTTACCAAAAATTTTTTCAACCAGTTTTCTCAGGATCATCATGCAGGAATCATTTGGTTGGTAGGCCAGCTTCTGCTGAATTTGGCCATGTTGACCCTTCTTTCTCTCAGTGACTGAGACTAATGATGCACCTGTTCCCTGGGTGTTGTCCCTGTTCACACTATATTCTGAAAGAGGTTTTTGTGAGGGTGAACTGGGAACATCTTGCAGAGGCCACTTTACACTTTTAAACTTTTCCTCCAGAGGAAGCAGGTGAGGATATTACTTTATAACACTCAAACTAGTTTTTGAACAATACCCTGCACTAGGCCCTGCTTCAAGTATTCAGTGTTAGCACTGTTATAATGTAGGTGTATCTAGGTGAAACTTCTTTTTTATCCTTCCATATCTTCGCACAGCCTTTGTGTGGCTTCTTAGCTTGGCATTAAGGACACTACTGTAAATTGGTTCAGCTTCTATCTTTTTCGTTCTGTACAACCTTTTCTGTTCAAATTGAAAACTCATCAGACAGTAATCCTGCAGACAATAACAGGGGCAAAGTTCAGCTTAAGGTTGTACTTTCTTGCAGTCTCTCTCTGCTGCATTTTTTATACAACTTTCTTATGCTCTTGGACAAAACTTTTTTGCTCTTCACATTCATGCTTGGGAATATACATGTAGTCCTTAAGGTGGATCATCTTGCTCCATCGAGTTTTTAAAAAAAAATTTTAATGGCAAAAAAGAGTACCATATGGGCACAGGGTGCATGACTAAATAATCACTTCTGTTCAGATGGTTTTAATGCAATACATGTCTCATGATTCATCGATCCAAAACAATGAACAATGAAAACAATGAAGACTTTTCTCACATAAATTTAACAAGACTATGACCCTTGATTAGACTAGAGACTAGAGCCGTGCTAGCAGCTCTGTGAGGTGGTACTAAATGCTAAGACTAGCATGGCAAAATGTTCACAATAACAATGCTAATACAGTGTGTTTAGTGTGTTAGCAGGCCAACATTTGATAATTAACACTAAACACAAAGTACAGTACTGAGGCTAATGGGAATGCTTCTAGTGTGGCTACAAAAGTATGTTTGTCGCCTATCACACCATTTGCTATTATCACAAAATCCTGTCCATCTCTCAGAGTTGGACATTCCTGACTGAAAATGTGAGTCACAAAACAAGTGAAACTTAGACATTGTCATTGTTCAGGGTCTGGATTTGTAGCTCTCTTTATTCCTGCATAAGTCAAACACCTTTCCAACATCTGGCAGCTGTTTGGAATTTAACGCTAACAGAGGAAATCATCTCTCCATTTCCCATTAGTTTCATTATTGATATGTGTTTGTCAGCACAGATGGATTGAATGGCTTCCCACCGTTTCTGTTGGCTAAAACGCATCTTCCGTGGGACCTTTGTTGTATGTCTTTCTCTTTCTCTCTGCTGTCGTTTCTCGTCTTCTTTCAACCTAAACTGTTCAATTACATAAAAAAAATACTTTTAAAAGGAACTAAAGCATCCTTAATAAATATATTCCAAAAAGAGCTTTCTCTATTCTCTTTAATTTAATCATTGACTTCTTTGGTGTGCACCTTTTACCTTGTGTAATTCTATGTATTTTGGTATTTGTTTTATACTTTGTTCTTCAAAATGCTGTCTTAATAAAGTTATAAACTACAAATAATTTCAAACAACTGGGATCCAATGCCATAACAAAGGTCACTGTTGTTTAAAGAAAGTATAATGGAAGGCCACCAATGGTGAATGAAAAGTTCAAATTAAATTGTATTAAAAACCTGTAAAAATAAAAATAAACTAATGTGGGCACAGATCAGCTGTTAATATGACATAAATAAGATGTCAATACATTTCGACCTACTACCCTCTAACGACCATTTTCAGTGTCAGTCGGTGTCCAACACAAATAAGACACTACTAATGCATATATTACAGATAACCTTTAAATGTCCAATTCTAAAGTAAACCTTAAAGGTCAAAATTAAAGGTCAAAAATGAAAATCTCTACCAGGTTTTGTTATTTTAATTAGTAAGAGTTAAGAGTTAAGAGTGGGTTTTTTAAAGACCCTTCCTTCCATGTAGGCATCCAGCATACATATAAGTTTATGGTGTCTTTGTTACTGTTGTAACAGCTTGTACACATTGGTGTTTTCTGCACACCAGTGGAGAGACATACAGTGTTATTTAAAGACATTTCCAAGTGGGAGCTTGTATGGTAGAGGGACAAACCTGGAATTGAGCTCTGCGGGACTTTTCAGAAGCTGTGGATTTCCAAGAGATGAATTGTCTAAAAAGGTCTATTAGAAGGACGGGATCTGAAACAGCTCGGTGCTGAGCCAGATACTCACCTTAGTGGTTAAGCGAGTTGATTAAAATTTCATGATTAAATCTCAAATGCTGCACTAAGGTCTAAAAGGAGTAAGACTGAGCAATCTCCTGGCTGCATCCATTTCATTTTTCTTTTGGCTTAGGAGGGATAGTCTGCATGCTTTGGGGTCATCGAAAATCTAAGGTGAATTTTCTCAAAACTTTATGTTTTTGAAAGCCTTGTTTTCCTGCAGCGTGCAATTATACAGTTCTCAAAAGGATCCTGAAACAAAGACCCACTGTGTCATTAGTCAGAATTGTGTACTTGACAATACACAACAGTGGCTGATAGAGTATCAGCCAGAAAGTGACATAAGTATATATGTATCTTCAGTCTTAACAAGGTACATTCATGTCAGTTGTATTCTCATCACCCATTTAAAAGTGGTAATTAGCCCATGAGGCATTAATGCAAATGGTGCTAGGATGAAACACATCACATTCTTGTTTACATAAATCTGAATAATTATGGGTCACTGAACAAGCTGTGAGGTAGCAGACATATCTAAAGTTCACGTTGTGCCTTGAGAAATGTTCAACCAAAACACCAGTCTGGATGAATTAATCAAAAAACAAAAGCAAAGACGCTCGGAGAGGTTAAAACTGCAGCTAATGTGCAAAGTTAATATTTTGTTGATGATGCACAAGAAAGAACAGAATCAACTTGTACATACGACATTTGCCAATGAGGTCTGTGCATCAAGATTTTTACAGCACCGTGGTTACCTTGGCTGAAAATGGCTCTTGCAGACTACAAAGCAAAACAATGTGCGTGTGTGTGTGTGTGTGTGTGTGTGTGTGTGTGTGTGTGTGTGTGTGTGTGTGTGTGTGTGTGTGTGTGTGTGTGTGTGTGTGTGTTGTTTGGGTGCACCCAATGACTTTATCTCTTGCTGCCAGAGATAAGTCTGACAAGTGCCACAGGTGAGAGCGGTCAGTCGTGCGACATGCCTTCTGGTGCTGAAGGCGTGTCAAGAATTGACTGGTCTGAAACAGTGTCTGCCAATGTCGAGTGTGTGCAGGACTGGTAAAAAAGTAAACTGGGATGGGTTTACTGTTTCAAAATGTCCACTGAGCATTCCTAATATCGATAAGGTCAAAATCAAATAATTAAATACTTTTAATTGAGCTACAGTAGCTTAAAATACATAAACCTGCATTAATTAATGTTTTGGACACATGTCTTAGCAGAGTTTGTCATTAGACCCATTGTTCATGTAAAAGTGCAGCTGTAAACCAACACTAGTTTACGTTTTTGACCACTTGGAGGCAGCACAACAACAATGAAATTTTTTCACCTTATGCAGATGACGTGGCGAAGGTGGCGAAACAGTTGCCTACTGTAGATACACATGTAGCCAACACACAGCGACATTACATTTCCTCTGAAGACATGTTGTCGTTGTCGGCCACAGCAGGCAGCTGTTATCCACTCTGATAAATCCGCTACGCTACCTGCCCAGCAGCAAACCACACAAAGTTAGCTCACTAACAGTTGTTGAGAACAAGATGGAGCTAAAAGGAGAGTAAATATTGTACTTACAAAACAATGAGCTGAATGATACTTTAAAGCTCCACAGAGCTGAATGGACCTGCGTACAAGTCCTCCAACCTAAACGATAACATGGGTCATTTATCCATGCCTCTCAAAATCAGAATCAGAATCAGAAGGAGCTTATTGCCCAGTAGTGTTTAACAAATCCGAGCAATGTGTTTTGGTGATAAGGTGCTACATGTAGACAAACATACAGCTGACATAAATAAATGTAGAAATATACAAATATGGAATAGACAATGCGAGTTATATAAGAATATTAAAGAGAATAGAGAAAAATAATACAACGATTTGCAGAACATGTGTATTATTCTGGGTTTGTGTAGTTCAGACGTATTGCAACAAAATATAGTATATAAATTGACAATATGAAAAATATACAACAAAGATTAACAATTAACAACAAATGAGTGTTTCCTAAATTAGAGCCTCTATCTCTGGCGTTTGTTAAATGCCTCACAAACGACACATGACCGTTAACTATGTTACATTACAACCTACCTCAAAATTAAACACGTGGTTAAAGCTCTGGACTGGTTACAGTTCGGATAGGTAACAAAAACTACTTGGTTAGGTTTAGGAAAACATTGTGGGTTAAAGTATGTAAATGTGACGTTACGGAAATCACGCTATTTAGGCTAAAACTCAAAATGACTCAACATTTACTTGGTTTCACAAGGGACTTGAACGCTGTTCTCCTGACTGAAAATCTGAATCTATTTGGGGCGATGGCACTCCCTGGGAAAAGACTGACAAGCTGTAACAACCTTCAGACTGCAGGCTTGTTGGCCCATAAGGAGATTGAACCCGCTACCTTGGCTTCAGTACAGAAGCACCATGTTCAAGCTAGCATACATAAGAGAGCTGCGGCAGCTCTGGCAGATGTTCATGGCGTGGAGGTTCAGACAACATGGTGGTCAGGAATTTCACCACCAAGTGAAAACTAATTTATTCTGTGTGGCACCGTTTCTCAACCAGAGAATCACTAGCTGAGCATTCAGACTATTATACTAACTACCAGGCTGCTCCTTTCAACACTTCAGCCATATTGCTACACCGAATTATTAAATCAAGGTAAAGCCGATGATGTGGAACAAGCAATTAGAAACTCAATCAAAAAGTAGCTCAAATCTCAATCTGCTCATTTGTATTAAGACAGTTTAGTTGCTGTACATCATAACAGCGCTCTGCGGTATTCAATTTAATGCAGTTCAGTCTTTATTGTCCCACATGGGCACATTTGTTCTGTAGGGCAAGGCTTAGAAGACAGCTTTGAAGAGGCTTCAAACACTCTTAAAGGTATCATGTCTTTGCTCTTTCTCTCCATCATTAGGCTAATGAGAACTTTCAAAACAGGGGCATAATTTGAAAAAGATGTGATAAGTATTCCTACCAAAAACGTTATTTTCTGGGATGAAAGTAAAAACCTGAAATCATTCTGTCTGTGAAGATAATAGTTTTTGAAGAAACATCGGCAACTCTTTTATTTTGGGCTGAGCTGAACTGTGTATGGGATGAAAGAAGAGTCTGAAAACTGTTCTTATGCATAGATAAAATAGACAACAATAAACAAGGACATGACTCGAGATAATGTTTTGAATGAGCAGTTAATACCTTTGCCCTTCTTCTCTAGTATGTATTTTACTAAATATATTACTATCTGCTCCTGATGAAGCTTGTATCTTGGTTCAGTTTACATCTCAAAAGTCACTGGATTTTCTGAATTTGGACTGATAAAATATAATTAAAATGATTTAATGATGTTAAATCTGGGGAAATGAGGACTATAAAAAATGTTTAGTACACCTTTCTGAGACACCATTTGTAAAGGTTTTAAAAGAAGATACCAAAGGCTTAATTGATGATTGATTTGGTAATAATGCAGTTGCACATTTTTTTCCCTATTTAGCTGTTAAGCCTGCTGTTAAAAATCTTAAAGCATAGTTTGACAGGGTAATAAGCTTATTTATTTGCTTTCTTTCCAAGAGTTAAATGGTTAGATGAGAGGATTGATGCCCCTTTCATTTCTGTGCTGCTCTAAGAACAAAGCAGCCTGCTGGAGTTAGCTTAGCTTAGCATAAAGACTGTAAAGGAGGGGAGTTAGCCTGGCTCAGTTTGAAGGTAACACAATCCACCTACCAGCACCTCTAAATCTCACTAATTCACATGTTTAATATTTTGCTCCGAGGACACGTTTACGGCCAGGCTAACGGTTTTGATATTTCCTTTCTTTATGCTAAGCTAAGCTAATCGTTGCCTGACCATTGCCTACTATTTAGTGTACACACATTAGAGTTGTATAAATTTTCTCATCTAATGCTTATGTTAAAACTCTTGATTGGGACCAACTAAACTTGCTCTCAGTTTATGCTAAGCTAAGAGGCTGGGGCTTCATATTTAACAGAGAGTGGTATGGATCTTCACGTCTAACTGTCAGCAAGAAAGCAAAGAAGCATATTACCCAAAGTAAGTCATTACTAAACGATTTTTTAATTATTATATAGCCTATTACTTGTAAACACTTTTTAAAGGTGCCTTGTTAAAAGGCGGTATCCAACTCAAACTAACTTCTACTTAACCTTTCTCATATGTGGATAATGAAGCATTTAAAATTAGTGTGGTCCCATTTGGAAACATTTTATTGTGTTATGCAGGGTTAATTTTTAATGGCCTCTGGTCGATTTAAAACATTCTTTATGATATCCTGTCTGATTGGTTTCTATACACTGTCATCGCCCTGATAATGAAGACTTTCATTCTTGAGAGAGAATATGATTTTTCCTAAAACTGCACACAGGAAACTTTCAAAAGCTCAACTAGTATCTGGTTCACTTCAAAGCTTAAAACCTTTTTATGTTGGAAAATGTCTGTATTCTGCAGATAAAATATTCAAACATTTTCCAGCACGCCCTCCTAGACTGTCTTAGCTCCACTTGTCCCACATTATAATTACCTTTTTATTAGGTTTTACACCCTGTACATCCACGTAAGGAGGGCTCTTTCTAACAGGCTGGTCACTTATTGTTTTATGTGAGTTTTCCTTGAGCAGATAGTCCAGAGCTCAGTGGAGACTGTCCGAGCAGTTTGATATCAGTCCAGGAAGGACAGAACCAGGCTGTTTAAGCAGTTCAACATCTCTGGCCACTTCATGACTTTTTAATGTTTTCTATCCTGTTTCTATTTTATAATTCAGTAGCAGGACAGTATCCTGTAGAGAGATGTGTCATAAAGGAGTGGTTTTGATTGCGTGCCAACTGGCTTTTGACTCCATCTACTGGTCACTCACGTGGCGTTCATGTTAACATACTGCAGCTCTGCGAGGTGAAAGAAATAAAAGAAATACAGCGGACTGATATGTAAAATAGAAATCACTTCAAAGGGAAAGGGTGTTCAGCAGGCTGAATAACAATCTGGAATAATGTCCGGCCCAGGCAAGCAAGAGCAAAGACTTGAGTGTGCTCTCACACAGAGCTGTCTGGGTTTCCTCGGGTGGCACTGCTGTAATCTCACAGCAGACATCAGAGAGGAAACCCGCAGTTCTCTTCCTCTCCACAGTGCCACCGTGCTCTCCTTCACCCGCCAACGCGCCATCAAAAATGCAAAACCGTGGCATGGAACCAAAAGTAGAACATGGCTCGTGGTGAGATGGGGGTATCACAGTGGAAGACATTAGCGCTAGTGGGGTGGGGAGTCTTACAGTCAAAGTACTGTATTAACAAACCCTGCGGTGAGCACAGCAGGCTTTTTATGGATTGGGGGGGGGGGCTGTTGGTGAGGTATTCTGACAAACATGAGAGGAAACTCGAAGTTGTTATAAATTACTAAGTGAATCTTGTAGACTTACGCATGCACTCATTAATTGACCTAAAAAAACAGAACAGAAACACATCACCGCCTGAAGAAAGAAAATGTATTACTGCTGATGCCATTAAAGCTCTGACTCAAACAATGAGACATTTTGAAATAAAACACAAGAGTTTCATTTCAAGTTCTAAACAACCTCATTATAGGGGAACTCTGGTGATTTAGTATTGCTCTTCCCTAAAAGGTCAAAATTGAGCTAGCAGAGTCCTGATTTTTTTGTCCCTTGTATGAGTGAAACTTGAAAAACACTGGATCCTACATTTCCCAGAATGCAACCAGTAGCATCATTTTTTTGGCCCATCCCTGCCTGGTAAATGCCCACATCTTAAACTCTACACCTGCCTTCTGTTTTTCATTTCCAGTCCAATCCAAGACCAAGATGACCCTGATGACATCACTATGACATCATCAGGTCAGCTACCCCTCCCCCCCAGACTTTAGAAACTCCTCCAGAGCCACATAAGTCTTTATACAACTGTTTTCACATGAGCAGTAACCTTGTGTGTCATTTTAGCAGAAATTTCACATAATTTCTAAACAATACCTGTTAAAAGAATTAGTTTTAATCAACAGCAAAATAACAGACCTTGAGCTTCATCTAAAATTGAATGGCAATATTTTTATTAAGTTAGGAAATCAACACATTTAAGAAATTTAATTATATACACTAGTTCTACCATATGGATTAAAAAAAGACAAAAATAAGCTTGACACACCAAGCTAATACATGATATAGACTTTGCATTTCACATACCCATAAATAGTGATCTTGGTTCAAATTATAATTAAAAGTTCATGTCATCCTCATGACTATGTGGATGATGTGCCATAACCTCCCAGTATTCATTTGTTCACATCAAAGGAAAATTTTAAAAATAAAAATCAAGAACACTGTCACTGAACTGTTCTTAAATATCTTAAAACTAAGCTATAAAATACATAAAGCATATCTACCATGTGTTCCATGGGAAACAAAGAAAAGGCAATGGTTTAAGAAATCATTTCTCATGAAATATTGGTAAGCCTTAAAAAGAAACTTTCAAGCGATTTCAGTATGGTCATTTACAACAGGTAAAAGAGGCAGGGGTTTACCATTAAAGCAGTCAAATAATACTAACATTTGCTACTTTGTTCAAAATATACAGATAATGACATTGGTGCAAAACGCTTCAGTCAGTCGCTAGTGGCATGCACCACAGTAAACAACTATACTGAAATTCACAGGGAGAAGTAGCAGGTAAAACAGGTATGTAAGTGTTGGACAGTAGTGGCTATTGTAACCCAGTAATCCAGTGTTTGTGACCTGTAGAGAACGTCCGCACAGCTTTGACCACAGGAGGTACTAGTGTTCCTCAGTGTTCCTCTTTGTCTCTGCCTTTCTTCTCCTTCTCGTCCTGGAGGGCGGTGCCCAACTTCTTGATGAGCACGGACAGCACCTTGTCCAGTGGGTCCATCACGCCCCTCTGCAGCCACTTGGGAATCGTAGTCCTGGCGTGGTGGAAGCCCAGTTTTTGCAAGATGTAGTCCACGCCCACCGGGTCGATCTTACGTCCTGTCCAGGAGATAAGCCTGAAGATGGAGGAAATGTTCCATCTTTAGTCAATGCTAAATGCATTTCAGACAGTAGATTCTAATAACTGGAGAATGTTACATTCAGATTGAGGAAAAAAAAGTGCGTTTTAAAAACTGCAGAAACTCATTTGTTTTTAAATGACTTCACTCCAAATGACCTCTACTATCAATGGTAAAAAGTACTGCTACTTTATACTTCTACTCCACCACATCTAAGAGGTTTTGTCCGTATTATAAATTTGTGGTATTGCTACTTTTAATTAAGTAAAGGAATACTCTGAATCCACTTCTAACTGAACAGCTGTCACTCAAAATTCCCGACTCGCAGTTTAAAACTTTATAGGTCTCATGACAAACTAACAAATGGAATTTCAGTGTCCTTATTGCCGTTTTTAAAGAAGCCTATATTTTACTGTTTCTACTAGAAATAGTAGTAACATTACATGCAATGATGTGTGACAGCCTTTGTATATTTGGATTTGTGTGTTTGGTCTGTGTGTCACTGTAAGAATGTGGTGTGGCTACAAGGTTATACACTCACACAGTGTCACAAATGCTCGTCTCCATTTTCTCCTCTGCCGCTTTTGAAAGCGCATAATTCATGAATGAGCATTGTGACTCAATTTGACTCCATCCTATGAAAGGGTGGGTGCGTGTGATAATAAACCAAAAACACTCCAAATGTCTGTGGTGCAGTGGAGAAGAGCGGACCTGAGAGTAGGCTCCAAGTGCCAGGTGTTGCACATGAACTCCCTCCAGTCCACCGTGGTGTAGTTGATGCCGTCGTCCTTGTCCTTGTCCTTGTCTGTGGAGCTTTCATCATGCAGGGCTGTGGGGCTCTTCTGGCCTGGCCGAGCCGCGAACATCCTCGGGGCAAAAAGGGCTGAGGACGGGGGGGGGGGGGGGGGGGGGGGGGGGGGGGGGGGGGGGGGGGGAGGCAATAAGGTTGTTGCTTCGCACGCTCCACTGCCCTGATGTTTTCTTTTTAACATGGCAAACACATTCTTTAACAACAACATCCAGAAGCAGAACACAATAGACATTCATAATATCCCCGAAAGCACAGTCGGCACCTTGATAATATAGATCCTGACTCTATTCACATTCAAATGCCCATCTGTCCTACTTTAATTAATCGGGATAATCAAACTCTGATGAAAATCTTCTCAGCTCGCCTACTTTCTCTTTCTATTCAGCCGCAGAAATCAACAGAACAAAGTCGTGGCACTATATTAATTGTCATCAAGAATGCGAGGTTGCCGGCATAAAGAGTGCTAATTTGTTCCTTTCTGACAATAGGAAACCCATTAAAATGCTGCCTGCGCTGGGCTCTGTGACCTCCCCGCTGTGTGTGAAAATAACACTCAGCTTCCTGCGTTTCATGCTGCTCTCCAAAATGTGTCCAACAGCATACAAACAGCTCCACGGGTACGGAGGCAGACAGATGTGGCTCATCTTGTTACTCCTCTCTGGATACTTTGATGAATAATTTTTTCGACATGCTGTACACAATAGCTTGTTCAGAACTTTGAAGCCCCCCCCCCCTCTTTTTTCACTCTTGAATAAAATAATTTCCATTACTACACCTGTTGTAGATGACTCATGAATTTTGTCCCAGAGAGAGGGGGGGGCGTTGAAATGACTAAGTATTGTTTATTTTCTTTGTGACTGAATGAAGGAATGACTGCTGTCAAGACACAAACCTTTCTCCTTCTCCTTCAGGTAGGCGGACACAAGGTCATGAAGAAACATGATGAGCTCAGCGTCCATGGTGACACAGATGTGGTCTGTGAATTCTGTCACCACGCTGCACTCCACTTTGGGTTTGCTGTTGGAGTCTGGAACAAATAAAATCAAACAATTAAAACATCCGGACCAGAGACAAAAAAACTGCTTCAACAAACACTACGTTTACATTTTGGAAAATGTTGCTTCCTTAAGTGCAATTTATACTGAGTCAAATGCCGCTACTAACTTTTACTAGCAGCTAAAAACAGCGGCTGTAACACAGTGGATCAATATATTTGACCGTCACAACCCGAGCAAAATGAATCGTTTCACTATCAGAATGTGATCCACTTGGTCGATAACATTTGAAAAGGCTATACCAGCCGGATGTACACAATTTTACCCCCATTCACGTTAGCGCTAAACCAGAAGTTAGCCTGCTCGGCCGGCAAAAGTCAACACAGTAGACGCTGTAGCGCTACCCCCAACTAGCATTTGGGGATGTAATTGCAGATTGACAGACAGACGGACGCACAAGTAATAGATGCCTGACGTAGACCCTACGCAGGAGTATAAATCAAGCTTTAATCAGATCTGTCAGCAGCTGCGTTAACATGACTCCTAACCCAAACACTTCTCTTCAACACTCTTCTTTCTTCCATTTTTGAAACTGTAGCCTTCATCCCCAACCCACACTGACCCATGTGACATCACTTGAGGCAATATATCAGATATCACACAGTTTACAGTGATGTGTGTACAGTTAGCATGTAATATGGAGTTGGGAGATGCTGTGATTTGTCAGACAACTTGTCTTTTGGATTGAAACCACACTGAAAAACAAATCTTGTTGTACAAATAAAATACTATATTGCAGATACTACTGTGGGCAGAGGTGATGTTGGGTATTTACACAATACAGTCTGACTTTAAAAATTGTCAGAGCAACTCCAACAGATGATTTATTGCCTTTATATCCCGTTACATTACTAAGTACCTGTTAGAGAAGGTTCATCAGGATCTTGTACGTGGATGGACTTGAAGTCCAGTTGCATTCTGGGAAGAGCAAAGATTGTCTCAGTTTCATGGTTGTAGCTGGAGGAGCCGCGGAAGCTGCTCAGTAGACTAGAGCTTTTGGCAGCCGCTCCGCTCTCTTGGTTGTTGGCTTCCACGTTCCTGAGCAAGTTCAACTCTGAAACAAGAGATAAGATGTGTCAAAACTCTTCTGAGTTGAAGGTCGTGTTCACACTTCTCTGCTTTTTCTTTTTTTAAATACTACCTGCGTCTATTTTACATGTAAGATTACAGGCAGCAGCTGCAAGGAAAGACAGACAGAGAGTAGCTATTTTGGAAAAGAAATGCTGCACCTGTCTCCTTTAGGTCAGAGCTGTGTGAAGCTGCGAAGAGTTTAAGGTTATTAAGATACTACAATGAAATAAGCACATACACTGAGAGCTGCCACTTTATTGGGTACACCTAGCTAAAATAAAGCCTAATACACCAAATCTGAAACAAGTTCTAGATTCATGAAGGTGATAATATTCAGTTTTTGTTGATAGTATAAAAGGAATACAGTTCAACAGCACAAGTTCAATGAACACCACTTTAAAGATACACAGAGGTGTTTGCAACATTTCTACGACCACCTTTATGCCAATAAGGGTGTTGTGTATATGCTGAAACATGCAGTATTAAGGATCAATCACAATCGATATTGGCTTTTAAACTGATAGATCAGGTATCGGCCAGGTGAGCGATCCACATTTAAAGGAAAGGTTCTTCATTTGTTTATTTTTTCCAAGTCTGTCTTAAAATAACACTCGCATGCCAACATGTCCACTGAAATTGGATCTCTTGCAACGACAGTCCCTCCCGTACATTGATTTATTTATGCGGCCTGCCACAATATCATCACATATTGATATCCTTTTCTTTTTTTTAACCATTTAAAATAAGTAAAATTTCCTTGCAGAGCTGTGTACAGCGCATTGATTCACTCAGCCTGTCCTTGCCCCGCTCTCTCTCTACCTCTCAAAATGTGAAGCTATCCTTCAATAGTTTTTTTTTGGCAGTGTCATTATAAAATTGAGTGTTTATACTATCATTCATGGAAGACCCTGACCTAAAAATGATGTCACAATGAGTTCCATGCAGTGAGGTACGCAGATTTGAAATTTGAGGGCACTGGGATCAGGTCGGTAACCAGATTCGGCAGATACTTTTGAGCTGAGGTATCCAGAAAGGCTGGATTGCATATCACTGTGTGTGATAGCAACAGGTTACAAAATAAATGTTTACCTTCATTCCTCATGGCAGTGACGTAGTTGAACCATTCTTTGACTGTGGCGACTCCATGCGGGGGGTTTTCATGCCGCCGGCGGGTTATTTTGGTTATGGTGGCCATGGGGCTTTCGAGGGCACCGCAGGGTTTGGTCACCATAGTGTTATGACCGAGGTGGAAATCCAGCGTCTGAACAATGTAGGTAGAATCGTCTTTGGAGCCTAGATGTGACAGAAACAAAAGCCAGTTATCAAAAAAGGATAATAGTGCCAAACCCAAAAATGCTAAACTAAATCGGGCTGATGAAAAATACTTTCACTGCTGATTGTTATTTTTACTATGTAATCATTTTTTAGTCCCATTCATACAGAAGTCCCTGAAATGGACATTGTGTCTCACCGTCTTCCCAGATCTTCTGTGCCTCTGTCCAGAAGGCGATGTTGGGCTCTTCCAGGTGGAACAGAGCCCACGACTTGGAGCGGAAGTTGGGCCCGTGGAAGCAGGCCAGGGTCATGTGATTGCCATGGAGGCTCATTGAACCGCCCAGCTGCACGGCGTCCTCAGGCAGAGGCATCTGGAAGAGGGAGATGTGGCAGCCGGCGATTACCTTCAGCACCCCGGGCCAGTGGCGATGATGGGCCGCGTCCATGTCTGTGTGACAAAGACAGTTAGGAGACGAAAAATGAGAAGCGGTATTGTGTATATTATGCTGTTCATCATTATATAGCCTCCACTCTTTTAAAATGTATGCTGCTTGTGCTTTTTGTTTCTAATTATCTCATGAGCATGTTTGATTACATTCTGTTGTTGAACCACTCAGTCAACGGTTTGAAAAAGGGGTATACAAATTAAGCTTATTTGAATTACAAATCATTTCACTTCCTATAACCAGCACTAAGACACTTGCTGTGCATACCTTATTATGCCCAGGAGTATAGAAAAGGGCATGCTTACAAAGCTCTGCAGCTCCTTTCTCGGTGTTGATGACTGGGGTTTTGGGGGGCAGGTAGGGGCCAGGGCCCCAGGTGGAGAGGGCCCGCTTGCTGGTGTCGAACTGCTGAGTGAAAAACTCCTGCAGCTTCATGCCGATCTTGATGAGGTCTGGCGTGGTGGAGCGTGAAATGATCACCTGGAAAATGTCCCACTGCAGGTCTCCATGGACAAAGATTTCACTGGAAGGATGGAGGGAGAAAAGACAGGGAGGGAAATGAACAGGGACATAGAAGATTAAGAAAACATAAAAAAAGGCAACAAAAAAGCAAATTCTCTCTCTCTCTCTTCATCCACACTACTCCGTTTTAGTTTACAAACGGAGAATTAAAATTTTTGTTGTTGCATGGATCAATAACGAGCTGGGACTGTTTCTGAATGTAACACGGGAGTGTGGCGGCAGAAAACAGACTGGGAGTTGTTGCAAAGTACATGACGACATTCACAGTACGAGTGTAGGCAGATGAGTGTTATTAATAAAGTAAATAAATACGATGTCAAAAACCCGGTCAGCAGCATCGTGTTTCTGCTTTGCCCAATCAGACCCAATCAGAGAGCCGAGCGTGAGGGGCTGCCTCATCGTTTCTAAAGTCCTCTGTTTTGGCCCGTCTTCACTAAAACGCCCTCTGGAGTTTTGAAACATACTTCTCTGTTTTAGGTCTTCGTTTTCGTCGTTGTAGTCTGGACGGGAGGTGCAAACGTAGCAAAAGGTCTCTGTTTTAAATCGAAAACGCAGTAGTGTGGATGGGGCCTAAATATCTCGATATCTTTATCATCTGTATGAGAAGCTTCTGCTGACATCATTTCACACCTTTTCTCTGACAGGCTGGTGTCAATGGTGCACAGGTTGACCTTCCATTCGTCCTGCAGCTGCAGGTCAGCATTGCTGAAAACTCCCATAAGGATGCTGGAGCCCATGTAGTCCACACGCGCCTCTGTCGACCCCATGGTGATCTGGATCTTATGGCTGGGCTGCTGGTTGGGGTGTTCTGAGATGTGGGCTAGAAAACAGACAGTAATTGGTTAGCGCTGTGGTGTTAAGTGGCTGCTTATACAGAGACGTAGCCATCAAAGTGGGTGAGAGAATAACTGGCTTTGGAGAAAATCTGGGGGAGAAAAGGAAACTGGGTTTGTTTTAAAGTGAACCAGCAGTACTCTTCTCTCATACAGTAGATTGCAAAGCTATTTGTTCCCATGAGTTTTTTATTTTTATTTTGTAAAATGTTAAGGTGTTAAATTTAAATAATATAAACATATATAAAACAATAGCAAAGGTGTTTTAATCATGCCCTGGTTTCCACATTTTATCTTGTAAATTCTATGTATTACAGAGTAGAGGTTGCATAATGGAATCTGTATGAAAAGAGATGAGCGTATTAACACACTCGAACTTTTTTAAAATCTGTCAATTGTGTCAATTAGAAATTTTGCTTCATTCTTTTAAATGTCCCAAACTTCAACAATTCGTTAGCTTGCTTCAGTGTCAAAAGCAAGTCTTTTTCTTTGGAAAAAATTTAAATGTGAAAAACCTGTGTTTAAAGTCAAGGGCAGTGAACAGAGCGGAAACTGCTGCATACAGTAGGAAAGTATCAACGAACAACATCACACGCAAAGCTGCAGCAGGAGAAATAAAGTATCCCGGACCCTCATACTCTTCCCTGGGTCTAAAGAAATACACATTTCTAAATACATTCTATTGTATGTAACATGTGAATATGTCCTATATAGGCTAAACACCAAATGCAATATACAAAATAAAGCTCACACAACACTGGGAGCTCTGCAGCAATAGAATACATACTTAAAAACAAGTTTACAGTTATTGTGTATGTTTAAGTCAGTTTTCCATCGCTGCACAGCTCCAAGCATTGTGCAAGAACTCTGCCCTGTACTCTGGCTTAGGTCCATATCCACAGCTTACACTCTGCTACAACAAGAGCTGCTAATGAGTTGCGGAAAAACACCAGATGTCTGAAAAGTTGATGCTTTGTTTACTTACAGACCATCTCCAGGGTGTTCACGTCTATATTGCCACCCACCACCCCGCCCTTGGAGTCGAGCTTGGAGCGGCCGAGGCCGACAGACATGCTGATCTCTCGGTCCCGGTTGCTGCCTACAGACAGCCGGCCCTGACTCTTCAGCCCGCTGGTCGTCCAGCTGCAGGTGCAAACACAACTGTGAGCGCTACTCAAACGCTACTGAATAATGCAGAAGTGCTCTCAATGAAACATAAATGACTCTCATTGTGAGAACTTCCCCAGGAATAAACACAGGTGAAAAGGAAAAGACCAGCCAACCTCAACGATTAAATCTGACTGGCAAGTCAACTTTACAGCTTTTTAGTCCAACATGTCATTATGTGTTTAGCTAGAAATCAATATTTCAGGGCGTTAATTCAATGTTATTATTAGGCCATTTGTTAATATCTAAGTACAGCTTTGTGGTTAACCTTTTGTGTCAATCCAATTCTTGCTTTAAAGAGACTATGCCTATGCATAAATGTATGTGAATGTTTATGACGGAAGAATATTCTTAAGTCCTAAATAATTTAGACCTAGTGAGGCCTAGTGTACCCTGATTTGGTGAGGGGGAGGCAGGAGCCCACACATTTCCAGAGTAGAAGATGTTTTTTTTACTTTGTGAAGACGCAGAGCTCATAAAACAGTACTGCCTTTATGAAGGTGTTGTGTTTGTCAATGATTCAGCAGGATTTTCTGCAACTCTGCCTTAACTGTGGAGATGAAAGCTGTAAGGACTGCGTATCCTGGTGACCAGCAACATACAGAACAGTGTATAGGAGATGAAATGAGACCGCAAGCGTAGGCGATAAAGGATGTGTTGAAGGAGATAAAAGTGCAAATTGTAGCAAGGAGACCATGTAGTAGCCCATTACTCCAATAAATGTAAATAAATGATGCTGACAATGTTGGTCAATAAGATTCTTACCTTCAATCTATTTCCTTCATATACCTTTACTTTCTCTATAGATTCTTTCACACTAAAGCACGGTTTCCCAGCCAGCATTATAAAAAGTGACTGCACGAGTTCATTCACTAAAAATACTGATTGTTTTATCATTCACAGTTTACACGGGACACTGGAACCCCTCACTGGCTCAATTTGCCAGAATTTTTATTTCCACATTTAAGTTTGAGGCCAGTTTTAAGTGACACTCAAAGGATTTATATACACAAGCCCTGAGGGTGAAAATGTTTCTAAAGTCTGTTTCGGTATAAATATGTAATAACTACTGCATCATCTGTTATATTGCAGAGAGTGCACTCAATATTTCTTTTCAAACAAAATGAACAATAGGAAGAAACTGTAAATAAAAAACATTTGTTTTCTTATACCGGCTGATTTCTCCCCAAAAATTGCATTTAACACACACATCCATCCATCCACTGTATACGGCTAACTTTAAACACCGTGTATGTTCAAGTGTTAACAAAGCAATAATTTAATGTGACTAATTATTTACTAGATTTTCCCATTCATTAATTAATCCCCCCCACTCCATTTCCATTCTTAACGCTAAGCTAACCATCTCCTGGCTACATAGCGTATAGACATGAAAGTGGTACGGATCATCACATCTAACTCAAGCAAGAAATCAAATAGGCATACTACCACAAAATGTTGACCTGTTCCTTTAAAATCACATTTGTCACGTTCATGACACGAAGGCTATTAAAGTAACTACGTTAAAAAGGAGCAGGAAGGGGGACCACTTACGTATTGTTTCCCATGACGTTGCTCATGTTCATTTGGACGATGAGCTGTTTCAAGTTGATGGCAAACACCACCAGTGTCTCCCATGGTGCTCCCTGCTGACCTGCTGCCTTACCATTTTTACTGAAGGAAGGAGTGGATGTTTTTGTCACCGAATCTAGATGAGATTGTACAAAGATTAGGCAATAGGTAGTCATGGACAAATTATGAGTATCTTGCACGTTAGCATTGTGATTTGTAATGTTCCACTTCTATTATTTGGTTTGTTGTTTAACATCTTAATTGTGCTTCTGTATTTAATATTTTTGCGCGTGTTCCAGTGTTTGTAATTACTTCTCCTAGGAGCAGAGGAATCAGACACGCTCCTGGTGCGTACAGGAGCAGGGGACTTGAGGTGGCCCAGGCCCGGGGACATGTTGCTTCCAGTGGAGTGCTCGGAAAAGACGTTGGGGGACTGGGGCATGTGCTGTGTACAGGTGCTGCCATCCCAGGTCTTCCAGTAGGCTTTCCGGCTGGACTCGGGGGAAAGGTGTTGGGTGACGTTTTCGGCCGAGTCAGGGGTGGCGGGGCCAGAGGCTGAGGAAAGGTAAAGGTTGAGAGATGTAAGTAAACGACAGCCTTTGAAATGCCAACTTGGAGCAGTGGGAGGAAATGTTGGCTGAAGGAAGGTCAGGCGAGACGGAACGTTAAAAATGAACACAAGCTAAACCTGTTGAGATTAGAAGACGAAGGCCGAGATTTAAAATCATGTTCATTGCATTTTTCTGCACATAGTAAAAAATATTCCAATTTTTTGTCCATGTTAGTTATTTTTCTTGAAGGCCATGGTAAAAATACTGATTTAGTTTTTCACAAACTTGAACAATGAAGAGGCAGAAAGAAGTGATTTTAGAAAAAAATCACAGTAGCTAGTACAATCTTAAGAAAAGAGGAAGGTTAGAAAAGCTCTCTGTTCATCTTGTGCAATGCCAAGTAAAAGCTGAGATTTTACAACAACTACTCAAGTGCAGGCGGATAAAAAACAAAACAACAGAGTGGAACACACACCACAGATGCATTCAACACTTGACAAACCCCAACCCCAACAACACAGACCAAAAGCCAGTGAGCAGTCAAAAAGTCACCTGGCAGGTTGATTGTCTGGTCTCCCAGGAAGAGGCGCCTGGCGATACTTCGACGGTACCAGGCTCTTGGGAAGGCCAGGATCTCACTCAGTCGCCTCATGTCGTACTTGAAGGAAGCTGAGCCAATGTCACACACAGCTAAGGGGAGAATATTACATTAGCTCATATATGAGCCACACCTTTCTACAAACCCTCTTGTTGAATAGAACTGAAAGAAGACCTTTGTTTTGCATTCGACATTCCGATATTCTCATTTATTAATGGCTATATTTCCTGCCTGAAAATAAATTTTTGTCAACTCCATCGCAAGTCCGGCAGAATGGTTAATCTTGAACAGCCTAAACCGAAATAAGTCAGTATAATCTGATCTAATAAACGTGTTCTTCTGGGGCTGACGATGTACCTGAGATGTTGATGAGGGTGGTGTCCATTTTGCCACCTTTGGCAGGAACAAAGCTTTCAATGAAGGTGGGGCCTCCGCTACGTCTCATCCTGGATAAGCTGACCTTCACAAATTCCAGGTTGATGCTCAGAGAGTCTTTTCTTCCCGTTACTGAAGACGGCTCCTCGTCTACTGTACCTTCCACAAAAAGAGCGATAATCATGAAGATCACGAAACTTTCGTCTAATTTCAATCTCGGTTACATTATAACACGTGGCATGATATATTACTGTACACTCATCAGCATAAAGCATGAAGTCACTTTTATCCACATCTTCACAAGATGTAGAACATGTTTATGTTTTAGAAATAGTATCTGCATTAAAGCAGTAAAATAAGTCGATCTCTGCAGTAGCTGCAGCTCTGGATTATTAGCACACACGTGTATATTAGCTTTGCCTTTCTGTACCTAACGGCCCTGGGCCTGGAGGCAAGCCTGTGACAGCAGATTTCTGCTTTCCGGCGCCATAGGGGTGGAATACATAGAGGGAGAAGTCAGACATGCAGGCAGTGAAGCTGAGGCCTGAGGAGGTACTTGGGGGGCCGGTGAGGTCGGACTGGCTGCTGCTGTGGCGGCTCCTGCCTAGAGGGCTCCCCAGCAACGGAGATGCTGGAAGGAGGCAGAGGAGGGCAGAAAAACACAGAGGAGGTAAGACAAGCAGTCACATACAATAGGCATTAATTAACTAACTGTCGCCAGAAGGAAGCCGTATCACAATTCACTGACACTCATCAGTGGGCTGTATTTGACACAAATGATTGAGTCACATTTTCATAATAGAGAGGAGTAAGCTAATTAGAGTAGAGATCAAGATGAACTATCTGCTTAAAAGTTAATGCATCGCATGCATATTAATGTAATATTGTAATATTTATACTTTGCAATTACCCTTTTGGCTTTGGAGCAAACTGTACATTTACTGTAAATTTGCCTGGACTAAAAAATATGACCCGAGTTAAGACCTGAACACTGTAACAGCAAAAAAACAAAACAAAACATAGCAGAACTTGCATGGTGTGGCAAAAAACAGACTGGAGAGCAAAGTAATAAATGCATGAGAACAAGCTGTGAGCAACATTAAATCACACAGGGCCCATTCACGGCATGAAGTGACAGCTAATAGATATGCTCCTGGTGTTTGAAGGTAAGATTTTGACTCCAAATGTTTTGCTGTTCACATATCTCTGCACACATTACAGCATCATTATTCCGCAAGTCAGGCTCCACAGACCTTTGCTGGGAGGTGGTTTGGGGATATGTTGTCCTGGTGGAGTGGAGGACGGTGGGTGAGAACCATCAGTGGGATGGGCTCCTGTCAGGGTCTCCAGCTCCCCACGGTTAGAAGAGAAGACCAGGTCTAAAGAGGGCAGCTTGAGCATGCACTCCACCCTGGACATTGGCAGGCAGCTGAAGCGGATCTGAGAGGGCTGCAAACACAGATGATAGCTGGTGTTTCAGTCTGAACGTCTCTCTTTAATTTAAGGTGTGTAAGTCTATGTCTACATGTATGTATGGTTTACAGGTTGACAGATTGGAGTTGTAGTGGGAAGATATTCAGTAAATATGCAGAAGAAAACATTCATCAATAGGACCGCATTAATAATGGGAAAAAATGGGACTAATTTATCCAATGTTGCAAATATCATGACAATAAAGACTTTAGTGCGGGGGGGGGGTGCTCCCGATAACTGTACCTGGACTCTGACGTAGACAACCACATCCACGGGGAAGGAGGAGTAGGCTGACGTGGAAGAGGAAACCAGGGAGGTGGTTGATTCCTCCAGCTGCTCCGTCTCAAACTGGCCCATCTCCTCCTCCTGCGAAGCCATAGCTGACGGGAGGACATAAACACAAAAAGAGTTTACTGTGAAAGCCAGACACACAAGAAGGAGTTCTTGTGTGCTAAGGACAGGATCCAAAAATATCAGATGGTGCAACCAACAAACCTGCGTAATTCCTTTCCACTGGAGTGATAGGAATGGTCTCCAGTGCTTTTTCCAGGAAGTCCAGCAGACAGGGGCTGATGACCATTTCCTCTGGCAGAGTCTGGAGGGCCACCCAGGCATACAGCTTGGCCGTCTTTACTCCTCCGCTGCCCTTACCTTTGGCTGCAAAGACACAAAGTTTAAGCCACCTGCAGCCTGGACTATATGTCGACAACACAAAGCTGGAACCATATTCACAACCCATCGATATGCATGAGCCCATATGGTCAAAAGGTGCCCTGTGGTTTCATGCCTTAAAATAAAGGACGGAATCGCATGCATTTGAACTGGTGAGTCCTCGTGTGGATATAAATCATCAAATCGGAGAGGCGTGGCAGTCTAGTGTCGGCGATTACGGATGGTGCTAGGGCATGCATGTAAAAAATGAGGGAATGCTCAGTACCTGATGGAATTGGTGGGGGTGGGGGAGGTAGGAGCGAGTTAGTCTTGCTTTGGACAGCATTGGGAGGGTTGGGAGGGCCGCTATCTTTCATACCATACAGCTTCGACTCTTTGGAGAGAGTGCGAGGGAGAGAAGATCCACGTGAGGCGTTGGGGGACTCCGTCTTCAGTGTCTTGGAGTTGTAGTGCAACTTGGGGAGAGAAAAGGAAGAATTAATCATTTGAAGTGCAAAAAACACTTCCACTACAGAGTAGAAGCTTGTTCACAATTTGGATGTTGAGGGAGAAGCTGACCTTAACGTCGACTCCTGGAATGTAGAAGACTGTGGTCTCTAAGTCATTGGATTTGGTCTGCAGGGAGGAGGGACATTTCTTGCCGGCTAGGAGATGGGTGGTGGACGAGTAGGTGGGCTGCAGCTTCTTCTTCTTAGGGGGGGACTCTTGGTCTAGACTCCTGAGGCTACGCTCACAGCTCCTGCAAAAACCCACAAGGAGAAGACTCATATGAAGGTCTGCTTTTGGTGTATTCTATTTAATTACCCGAATATAGAACATTTTATTTCTCGTATCCACTGAGGACATGCTACAGCATAAAATTTCATCTGCCACATCACACGTGTGGATTTCATAACGTAGAGTTTGATTCGACTCTTTACAAGGCATTGTTTCAAAAACGATTCCCAGCAGAAATGTGAGTCAGACTTTAAATAGAATTTCTGCTTTCTCTACAGTGGTTATCAGAATAAGAAATGTGCCTTTCATTGCACCTCCTGAGGGAAATGTCCTCATGCTCTGGCTGCTGAGTAGTGGGGTGAAGGACACACTTCCCACTGTCGATCTCCACGCGGACATCCAGCTCAAAGTCGATGTTTCTTTCAGTTGCTGGCCCACTGAAGCTGCGGCTGGCGGGTGTGCTCGGCCAGCGCTCGCTGAACAGCTGACTCACAGCAGAAAACCCGGAGGACTTCTTGTGAGACGCTTGGCTGAGAAGAAAGGGATTGTTTAGTGATTGCGGCGATGCTTTATTTATAGCAGGAAAAATGAATCACCAAAGAATTGTAATGTGAGATTAATGCCCTTTCCTTTCATCTAACATTCATCACTTGTGAGCGGAGGGGGGGGGGGGGGACAAAAACAAAAACGAAGACTCACAAAGGCCTTCGATAGCTCGGCGGTCTCTCGCGTTCAAACTCGTCCTCCTTTTCAGAGTCTTCGGAGGAGGAAGAGGACAGGTCGTCGTGCTGGAAGGGAAGTGTGGGTGAGAAGACAGCAGGGGTGACGGGGGCACTGAAAACTGGGTGCCCTCCCTCAAAAAAGGATGGAGAATGAAGATGGTGGTGATGAAGAAGATGGGATGGCTCATCAATGGTGACTGACAACAGGTCCACATCTGTCTCCTCAGGAAACTTCAGAGAAGGACAGAGAGTCAAACTCACACAAAGAGGTCAGTTTTCACGCCTTCATGAAGCTCTTCTGACTTAAAACATGACGTCTTAAGTAGGAAGGTAGCCAAGGAATCATCCCTTTGAAGGAGGTAGTGTTCTGTTGATTGGACCACGAGGTGTATTATTTTCTTTACATGTTACATTTGGTCTTTACTAGGGGTGTGACCAGAAACTTAGTGAGATGAGACAAGACGAGACATGATATTGTGTTCATGAGATCGAGACAAGATTTTAACACTATTTTTAAGAAATCTTGGTGAATGATAAGATTCTTCTGTGTATTCTTCTGCACCAATTTATGGTGGAAATGTTTTTATATATATATGAAGGGAAACACAAAATTCAGGTGGCAGGTGACAATAAAAAATGTAAAAATATAACAGAATATAATGCAGTAAGGCTCTCAGGCATTTTGTGCTGCTTTCAGATATGTATTTACCTGTAGATTAAATTTTCTCATGTAATATCATCCCTGCTGAGTCAGCACACACGCAGGTATGATTCAGTCTTCCCCTACTCTTTTCAACCCGCTCTTTACTCTGCTGTGCATTACGTTATTGCTCCGCTGGTAGTATCACATTCAGACTGTTTGACCGACAGTTTGGAACTGCATGTTCGGATGACTGACGAGGTGGAAAACAAGACTAATTAAAAAACATTTCTGATCAAGCAGAAATCTCACATGTTAATTTCAGCACCTCCGATAAAGTGCAGCTCACAGTCGCACACAGAGCAAGGCTACACTTAAGTTTTTAGACTTACAGCCTGAGAGCAGTTACACTTGACTACTATCATGGTGTACGCCTGTGTCGCATCAGCTGCGAGGAACTGATTCGCTCCATGAGCCAACGTTATCAGCTGTACATTTGTTTTTCACTGCGTATGAAAATTGATGTGTGGCTTGAGAGCGTGTGAAAAATGTCAATTGCGCGAGTCTCGCGAGACAGCTTTTAACCTGATAAGAATTCTTGTCACGCCCCTAGTATTTACTTAAATGCTGAAATTAAATCTAATAGCACAGTTGTGTCCAATGACAGAACACTACCAGCTACCAAGTAACTGCTTTAGAAGGAGTTGAGAGGGCATGCACTTCCTGTGAGGAGGAATGAAAGACACAGTGTGAGATGAGGAGGAAGACGAGACGATGTGGCAACCAGACAGGATAAAAGGTGAAAGATGGAAAAAAAATCCCAAGAAAGAAGTATACAGGTCTACAGCTGAGGGAAAAAAAGCCCAATTTTCAACAGAATCCATAGACCATAGTCAATCCATATTGACAGAGTTTGACTGCTGCTGAACATCAATAAAAGTGTTAAAAATGTTTGCTAACTGGCACCTGAAACCACTCTGAACTCCGGTTCTTTTAAGGAACCAATCTAAGTCGGTGCCCAGGGGGAGCACGTGGGTGGTTAAGGCCAAATGACCACAGAAGGATTGACAAGCAAACTCAGCCATGTAGTCAGAGTCAGGTCTGGGTCTGTTATTGTTTAGTCAGGCCACAGGGCAAATAAAGTATAGGATTTTGTTTCCCCAGACAGAGCCAGGCTTTATGCTAAGCTAAGTCTTTATGCTAACTATTGAACAGGCTAATATGATAATGTTGTTGTTCTTCTCATCTAACTATGAACAAGAGAGCTAATAACAGTATCATCCAAAATGTCGGGCTATACAAGCCTCTACAAGGCTCTTTACAATTTGTGCCACTACCAAAGTGTGATTTGGTGGAATACCTTGTAACTGTTTTATGGCACAAATTAAACTGCTTTACAACAGGAACCAGGGAGGTGATGCTGTTTAAGTCTTCAGACTCTCAGGAATGGCAGCAGTGAAATTTCAATAGGGTGTTTGGCCTGACTTGTCCAATTCGCCCCAACCCTAATTAGTATTTTATCAGAAACTTTTTTCTTTATGGTAATTACACCAAATTATTGGGGTTTTTTATGATACACCAATGACCTTTAAAGCTGGAATGATGTCCATCTGTAATCTTGGCCAACACTGTATTTTACCTGATACTGTCAGTGAGAGAGGAACAGCTGACAGACTGTGGTTCAGAGCCTAACCATGCATAGTTAGAAATCAGCCAATATATTAAGGTTGAAGAAAAGTTGATTTTGATCTTTATGCAGTTTCAAGACAGGATGAGAAAGTGTGACTTTATAATTTATTTAAGCAGAATTCCAACTATAAACTTGTATTTACAGTCTTCTTATCATTGAAAGCATGCTTGCGGTAGGGTTATTCAAATAAAATCCGGGACAAATTGCTCTCTCATATAAATCTCTAGTTGATGGAATGCCACTGGTATTTCTAATAAAGAAATAATGGATTAAATAAACTGTTGAAGATACTGTTTCATCATCCTGTTTTGACTTTGCATATTCAAAGTCCCGTCAGAACTGTCAAGGTAATCACAGAGGAGAAGAGGAAACAGAAGTATCTGTTGGTTATTGGGTTGGGTATTTTAATCTGTTAAATTGAATCTTTGGAACCATCTACCTTGAATACCTCTCCTGGACTGATGAGTGAATGTGCAGAGTCCAAGGCCTGATTATTTATCTTCAATTGAACAAGAGAGTCATTAAAAAAAGAGCTCATCTAAAATGGGAGAAAAAAATAAATCCTCGGAGCAATGGTACATCCATTTGAGTTGGCTTTGAAACACATGAGGCCTCATGTGCCACATGAGGCACAGTATCATGTAAACATCATGTAGTACGGAGAACAATTACAGCGACAAACACATAGAAATGAAGGATGAGATGATGATTTTTAAACTGCTGACATAACTAAAAATATCACCTTAATTATTGATTTACAAAGTGCAGAGAGCATACTTGCAAACGGTGCAATCAAATCTGTATGAAGCTTAAATATACCATCGTGTTATAGCTTTTCTGTGTTGTCAGCATGTGAGATGCGATGGTTTCAAAATTACCGTGTCCTGGATGTTGAAGGTGACACGGGGTCCAGGAGAAGCCGCATCCACGCGCACATCTGGTAAATCATCCACATCCCCTATTCTGGAACTATGGACACAACAAAGTGATATAAACACGCTGCAAGAGACTCATAAAGATGGAGGTGACATAGGTACAATACCAGTGTTTCCCCACATATAATATAAGGTGGAAAACTACTCATTCTGTGGGGAACATTGAAATCACATTACCTTCCTGTTAGTTTCAAGAGGCACTGTAATCAAACTTTGATTCTTAAAGCAGATTGGATAAATTTGCTTTTTTTCCCTCATTTATTCTGCTGCAGAGCTAATGGTTTTCCATTGCTAAAGGTCTCATAGTGTGTCAAATGTTTTAATATCATTACTACATTAAGTCTGCGATATCTGCATAATTACTATAAACAAATGAGCACTTTCTCTCTTGTACGCCACATTCTAATTTATGAGTCACTGCATCCTCTTTGTAAGGTTAATGGGAAATGTGCTTTGAAAACATGGAGCGCCAACAGTAGTGGAGTGAGACAGAGGCTACTTGGTCTTGTTTGTTTACAATAAATGCTGGATGAAGCACCCTTAACAGTATCATTTCCATGAAAATATGATACCAGGAAAAGTGGCTACTCCTGCTCTCCTTTTTTACCTCTGTCTGTCCATCCTTTTCAGAGGGGGTCGGCCTGCTGCTGCGGAGATGCTTTTGGAGCGGTTGTAGCTTGGTTTGTAGCCAAGACCCCACTTATCCTTTAGAGAGGCCGCCTAGTGAAGAACAAATACAAAGGTTTAATAAAATTCTAAAGGAGAGAAATTCAGGTAGTGCAAGGTTTGATGGGGAACATTTCAACTGATAGTTTCCAAACTTCTGTAGTGAATACATCGCTAAGTGGCGAAGCTAAATGGATGAGCATTCACCCTCATGCTGGAGCGACGCAGTTTCTTCCGGACGTCCCTCCTGATGTCGTTGACTGCAACAGACTCCAGCTGCTGATAGCGCTGGATCTCCTGGTTGATGGTGCCTTCACTGGCTCCCAATTTCCTGTGGTTAAGAAAATAGGATGCAGATAGTTTTAACAGGATAGCAAGGAGATGCGAGACATTTCTTCACGATCAATATCACAGAATCCAAATCAACAAGTGAGTGACCAGGAATCTTACTTGAGGTCGTCAATGACCTTGGCCTGTTCGTTCAGCTCTCTGATGTCCACCACCCTCTTGGTGAGCTTCCTCCCACGAGCGTCAATCGCTTGGTTCCCCATCACCATCTGTCGTCTGGGGTCAATGGTCTCCTGTTGAGTTAAAGTCAAAGGATACACACCCAAACACAATTAATCTGGTAGACTGATGGCTAAAGTAAACAAATCTGCGGATTCCCAAACCCGCTGACTCACTCAAACCCCAGTGAACATTTTCCCTGAAAGATTTCCACCAGGCAGAGGCCATAAATTTCCTTCCCAAATCTGTCTGATTAAAGGTGAGATATTTTTGTAGATCCCATTCCGATTGTAGATCAGAATTTGCATTTCTGTCCACACATCAGGTATGGTAAAACACAAAATGTCGCAAAACAGGACACACCACCACCACCACCATCACCACCATCACCACTCCATTCAAAGTGCAAGAGGGAAAAAATAAAGGTGTATTGCCACAGAGAATTATATAAGACAAATTTATTTCTTTTCACCTGTCATTGAAGCTTCATGAGGAGTGCAGTGAAAGCAAATGCTAAGCACTATTTTCATGCTATTTAGGTAAAGCACACAATAGCATTGCTCAGCACAATGGAATCCACAACCTTTAATTGATAACTGCATGTGACTGAAATGTTAGCCACCTTGCAAGTGATTTTGTCAGCCCAGAGAAGAGTTTAACACTGTAGGTGGCTACATACACAGGCCCAGGAGAGAGGTCTTTGGGCCCTGGCACTGCCCGCTCGGAGGCGAGGCGATGCACAGTTTAAGTAGTCAGCTGGGACAGAAACACTCTCAGGCCTGGGGCTGAGGCCCAGGATGTGGTTTACCAGACGCCTCCTTAAGGTCAGCCGAGGGCTGAACTGGCTCTCTGGACTCTGTAAACAACGGCAGGGACAGATGGGTGGAGAGGTGGAAGAATGGACGAGTGTGGGTCAATCTTTACCTTCTGGAGCTCTAAGGTAAGCCAGGTAAGATTTGTTCAAATGTACGGAAGAGATAATAAAGGAATAGTTTGAGATTTTGTATACACTTATTTGCTTTCTAGCACCCAGTTAGGTGAGAAGAGTGATACCACTCACATGTATATCTGTTAAAAATCAAGCAGCCGCTTAGATCATCTTAGCATAAAGACTGTCCAAAGATAATCAAATCTGCCTATAACATCATATCTCATTTGCTTAATCTGTACAAAACACAAAGAGCAAAAAAAGTTTATGTGCCTGACTTAGGGCTGCATTGATTAGACATAGATTGCATTGCAATCTAATCGCAATCGCGATGTGCGATTACATAACCGCAAAAAGTGTGAGATTCTCCTCCCAGTTTGCACTGCAGTCTGCTCATTCTCTCCGCCCACACCGGGCTCTCGTATGTGCCCCTAAAACAGTTAAGAAAGTACCACAAAAAGTAATTTATGGGCAGTGAGCGAGTAACGTTAAAGACAACAACCTGCCGTAATCCCCCCTCCCGGCACGGCGCTAATCGTTCGCTCTGTGACAGAGACATGTCGGCGACAGCCGAAGCGGATAGACAGAATAAAACAGGGAGAAGATAGCAGGTTTGGCATCGGATCGCTGGCCATTTATGCGATGAGTTAAGGATCCATGTCTGGTGTTCTATTGCTTTGCCAATGTCTGGTCTTTGTTTTGTTGATCCTGTTTAAGTCTGGTTTTAGTTCTGTGTTTCTCTGTGTAGCCTTGTTATTTTATCTCTTGGTCTAGTTTACTTAGTATCTGTTTTGTGCCTTAGTTCATGTCTTACTATTTGCTTCTAGTTCTGTGTTCTTGTTTAGATTCTTGTCTGGTATTTTGTATCATGTCTTCTGTCTGTGTTGGTTGTTATATTGCCCCATGTCTGCCTGTCAAGTGTTCCGTCTATCCCTCCAGTTATCTCTCTGCCTGCCTGTGTCAGCCTCATGTCCCTCACCTGTGTGCCTCCTCCAAGCTCATTAACCCTGTGTATATATCCTTGCTTGTTTCCCTCAGTCATTGTAGTGTGTAGACGCTCTGTCTTGTGTTGTAGCGTTTTGCTTGCCCTGCTCGTCGTGTCACGCTGTTTCTGTGGATTTGGATTTCTGTTTGGATTACCTTGGTTTTTGGACTCTGTTTAAGTGTGCTCGCCCTTTGTTTGCCTTTGTTAATAAACCTTTCGGAACTGAACCTGCTCTGTGTCCTGCGTTTGGGTCCAACCTGCTCAACCACCACAACACATGACAATTTAACGTTTGCTGTATTGCTCAGTCACTTCTCGACAACCAACCAATCACAGCCTGGGTGCTGCAACAAATCTTTAAATGTTGAACATAATGAATGAAATAGCTGTAACTGGATTTAATATTCAACTAGTGGTAAAATAGTATACTATTATAATGAATTATAATGAATATAGTAATATATTAACATTATACTAACAACATACTATTAACTGAACATTACACTCTTTATTTAATGTTATAATATTATACTAATACAATCATTTACACTCGTTCCTCCTCCAGGTTGTGGATAGAGCCTCTGCAGTGGACAGATGTATATTGAGCCACTGCCAGTGCGCCAATATTTGCTCACTGCTTTTAGCAGTCTCCTCCTGAGAGCAACACGCTCCACTTGTTCTCTGTTTTACTAAAGTTATTGTAATAAATATTGTTGTGTTTTTTTGTTCAAGTTGTGAAAACACATTTCAAAATGTCAGTATTCTGTGCATTTTCTTTGATAATCAAGCAGGTACACTCATAGTACCATTTGTTCCATTATAATCGAATCGCAATATTGTCCACAATAACCGCAATATGACTTTTTCTCCAAATTGTACAGCCCTAGCTGTACTATATCTCAGCCGGATGCAGTGACCTTGTGGAGTCTTATCATCACTTTTGCACATAAGCCCCCATTAAACCACAAATTGGTGCTGGTAAGGAGGTTTTGTTAATAGGCCGCTAGCCGTAGCCTTATATTTACCAGACCTATATGGGAGTGAGATTAATCTTTCCATTTAACCTTTAACAAGAAAGCAAATAAGCATATTTCCCAAAGTGTCCAACTGTTCCTGTAATTCGTGACAACCACCAGCAGTAAGTTCAACAGCTGAAGTTCACTGCTTTTGGTCTGCTTTTATCTTTTATAACTAAAGAAAATGAATTTATAAATATCTTCTGAGAACTTCCTAATTGGAGTCAAAAAACAGAACGACTGATGTTGACAGCATAACTTTCTTAACTTTATAATGTATCATCACAACCAATGAAACTGAATTGAAAGTGATTTTGAAATGACAAAACAATTGGCTAAACTGAACCCATTATTGACTGACCATGTGGATGGTGGCTAACATGGTGTCGGCTTCGTCCTCATCTGAAAGGTCCCCCATGTTGACCGAGTTCAGGTCAGCGATGTCGTCCACGTCCTCCTCACCCGTCAGTGACGTCAACGTGTTACCCAGCGCGTTGAGGCGCTTGCCAATGTTGGGATCCATGTGAACATCAATACCACACATTTTCCACAGCACATTCAGAGTCCAGGTACCAGCACTACTGCTCTCTGTTTTTTTGAGGTAGATAGGAAAGTAAGACAGAACAGCAGATGATGCGGATGAAATGAATGCAGAATAAAATTTCAGACAGCTGTCTCATGCTTATTTTGCAGCTCGAGTGTGTGATCCATATTTTATGGACTCAAGCTTAGCTAAAAGAACTTGCCTGCAGAAGGTTGCCCTGTAGTCCTAGAACATACTTCATATGTACCATCAGGGACTACACCTGTATACAGACAACCAAGAAACAGTATTTCAGAAGAGCTTTGCGCATAGAAAGTTACATAAGAATTCTGTTTCTACCTGCTGAAGTCAGGTCATTAATCGCATAACAGAGGTTCTCTGTATATTATCATATTAGTTTGTTGAGCATCTCTGAGACTCAGTTCATCTTATATTAAGTATTTCAGTTTAAAACACATTCAATGCAATACATAAATATGAAAAAATCATTCTATATTTTATTTATTTTTAACGCTTTAGACATTTCTTAAAAAGGTGAAAAAAAGTGAAGCTAAAATGAACCGCATGTGTTCAGTTCACACTTTAAACATATTGCGTCACTCACAAGCATTCATGACCATATCCCCTCGGATTTCAGGCTTCCAGTCGTCCCAGGAGGTCTCGAAGCCCTCGGCAAAGCGGATGCAGAAATTCTTGAAGTGGCCTTTGCTTACCAGGGACTCCGAGGAGCAGGCGGTGATCAGTGTGCTCTCAATGGTCAGGACCATAGCTGAGCCGGTGTCAAAATCTATGCTGTGGTTGGCCTGGCATGGAGGCAAGGAGAAGGGTTACCCAGGCCTCAAGTGAGGGTGAAGTAATATAAAAAAAAAAAAGAGCCCCCTTCCATGTGTTTGGAAAAGGCAGTGTTTGCTGGTAACACTTCATTCTATAGTACTGTATTTTCACTATCAGTTATTTTACTGTGATTTTAAATAAATACTACTTGCAAAACTGCTTAATTATTATGCTTTCTCAGAGTCCGCAAATGGCAGACTATCAATTAACACTACTCCTGTAATCTATGAGTGAAATGTTACCAGGCTTTTCAGTTTGTTAGATTGTGTTCCCTTGCAGGAACATAATACCTGAATTTGTGGATTAATTCAGCATTGCTCCTAAAATAGGGGTCTGATAATCATCCCAGTCATAAGTGGAGGCAGGTAAAAGTATGTTTACCTTAACTGCCCGATTATCTATTATTATGACTTGGATCAAAATCAGACTGCCTTTTTAGAACAATTACTGCAGGAATCCAGGTAATTTTCTAAAGGCCCAGATGTTTTGTCTTACAAGAGCAGCCCGAGCCTGCCACTTCAATCACTGTCATTAGATGAAGCATTGTGTATGAAATTTTGTTCATGGCATTCCCTGAAAGATTAGCCTGAAAAATGCCCTTGTTTCCATTTTAGCATCAAATAAGCAATACTCCGTACACCAAGTGGCATAACCTCTTTTTAGTATAAGGTAATTACACACCTCAAACACCTCACACACCAGCCCAAGCTTCATTAGTTGTTATGCCAGCTTTGTGGAGGACTTCTGATTGTTACAAAGTGGTGTGATGTGCCATTTTTTTTTTGTGATGCAGTGTACTTGTGGCATGGAAGAGTATTGATCACAGTAAGTCATTGCCCCACAACAAGCCATCACAAGATATGTAATAAATTGTAGGTTACTTTTCGTGCATTTTTATGCCGGCCTACTGATGTGCTGGCCCCAGCTTCAGAGTTGGTGCCCTCCGTAACTGGTACTTGTCCTTTCTATGGAAATAAGTGTGACATAACAGCTGGTATATCTTGTCTCTATGGACAAACTAGTATAACAAGACAAATGATATGGACCATTCATTAATATCCAGTGTTTCCCCATCATAAAACCAATAAATGGAAAACATAACACTTTCTCTTAACTAACTTTATAGTACAGTAAAATTTGTATTTAAACACAGGCCAGCCTGCATGTACCATGTTATAGCTGTGTATTGTATCACTGGCTGTTTGCTTTGCATTAAATGTGTACATTATAGATGTATGTTGGCAGGGCAAATTAATGGACAGTCTACCCACTAGCATAGGGGAAACACTGATATAAAAATTGATAACAGAGGAATTGTTCTTTTATGAAAAACAAGAACAAGAACAAGAATGTAATTGTGTTTTTAAAGTTATTAATAGCAGCAATATGAATGTAATGAACACTGGTATAGTAAATGTTGCTAAGTGCTGATGGAGATGACTATAATTTAATATTCTTTTCAAAGAGCGGATTATGTGAATTAACATAGGGCTGGGCTATATGGCAATAAATGTTACCACAATAAAAATAATTATTAGCGCGAGTTTAATGGCTGACTTTTGCTCCTGAGTGAAAGTTGAATAAAACCAGATGGTTAATTGTGGTTTTAAACTCTTCTTTATGGTCATCACAAACACTTGATGCCAAACAGTGGATCACTTCACAAATCTAAGGCTGAACATTCAAAACAATTACAATAAAATCTCTTTTCAGTCCCCTTTCCTCAACAAAATAAATATCTTAATAGAAACAATAAAGTGCTTATTCTTCCGTGATTCAAATAATTGAAACATTTATTGAACATTTGTTATATTGTTAGAGGAAAATTATATCGCGATAATTATAAAGTTTTATCGCCCAGCCCTGAATTTATATTAACAAAAAATTACCCCAAAATGTATTCCTACGTGCTTTACTTTCCTTTAATTAGAGGTAGATTCCTAATAAAAGCCTTGAGTTTTAAAACGGACTACTGATAACAATAAAAAATGTTACAGTTAGACAATATTTCGACATTGAAAGATCAAAACAGAGCAGAGCCAATTACCTGGGATGTGTTGGTGATGGGTAGGCAGATACCCAGGTCGTTGACTGTCAGTTGCAGGAAGAGGGTGCTGAAGGCCTGGGCTGAGGTCTGTTGGATGCCTGGCAGCTTGTCCACCACCTCTTTGGTGGCCATATGGATGTCCTTGTTGAGGGCCAAGCGCTGCTCGTTCCAGTTGTCATACGCTGCTTTGTAATTCAGCCAGAAGAGCACAGCTGCAGGAGGGCACACGAGTGGTTAGAAAGAATGTAAAATTTGACACCGAATGTCACGTAAACAAGCCATGTGCACTTTAAAGACGTCGATGGTTGATTTTGGCTGTGTGTGAAAACTTGACATCACCAAGTTTGATGAGAAATGGTTCCATCTTTCTTCCCACATGACAAAATGAACTGTTTTATGTCAAATTTGAGTTCATTCTTTCTTGTACTTTAAGGATCAATAATTGCATATGAACACCATCCAAATAGTGAACATCAGCAGTACAACAGACATCAGTATATTTAGTTGTTCGTGTATTCTATTTGCTGGATGTTTTTATTCCAATATCCAAAAAATATTATGATTAATATCACTTAGTATTAACAGAAATAGTGCTGATGTATATTTGTTTAAAAAAGGGACAATCCACATTAATTAACACCAGGACTTCCACACACAGGACACACAGGCTAATTGTGGCCAATTGATCCACAGTCCCTGGCAGGTTGATGGCATAACAGAAAACATTAAAGAAAGCATACAAAGGCACACAAGCACAAACAGAAAGCATAGGAACACAGATAAAATCACATAAGCACTGTGTGAAGGTACACAGCACAAGCTTTGACATTTGATATTGGATGTGATGTAGAGAAAAAGTCAACTGAACCTCGGTCAAATGCCACTGGCTGGGCGAAAACGATTGGCCTGTTAAGCGTGATGAGGACAGCCTCCTTGTCCGAGGAGCCACTGATCTCCTCCTGCAGAGCATTTCGCAGACCGATCCGAGTTCGGAAGTACGCCACTTGGTGGAAGTCTGAGCCAGCTTCTTCATACACCTGCAAAGTTAGGGGGAGACAGGGCGTCAGATTTACTGCAATATACCATCACCAAGCACAAGAGGAACGAACCTATCTAAAAAGTGTGGATTCTGTATGATTGTCTTTTATACTTTATTGTTAAAGTTACTGAACTGAACTCTCAACAATCTTTATTAAAGATTAAAAACAAACTTTTTTAAACCCATTTTGCTTTTATTTCACCAAAATGAGGCCAATCTGTACCTGGTGCTTGACTATCTGTCCAAGAGCCAGGTTGAGATCTACTTGACATTTGCCAAACAGTTTAAGGTAGCTGCTGCTGCCGCCGGGCTGAGCCTTGCACTGGATCCTGTTGGACAGCTCCAGCTCTATAAGGCCCGTCTCAAAGCGCACAGCTCGCATAGAAGGAGTGGTGGCTGTCATCTGGATTCCCTGTGAACAAGAAAATGGCATTCGGAAAATTCTTCAAAGCTCAACTCCGGCCACTGCGACTGACTTTTTTCTTCTTTTTTTTTTCGATTTCCATGCTGAAAGAAAGGGAACATGAGATACCTTGAACATCAGGCTGACAGAATAAAGCAGGATTTTTGGCTTGTCTGCATCTGTTGAGGTGTCGTGCTCATTCCACAGTGGGATGGGTTGTTCTCCTCCTGCACGCGAGAGAGAGTATACAAGTCAACCTCATAAGTTCACACAGGCTGTTGTGAACATGTGAGAGTCCCAGTGCAACTACATTCTCTTCTTTCTGTGATTGATTAGGAAGATAAACAACGCGCTATCAATACTGCTGTGGAAATCAACACAACGTCATGTGCCAGTGCCTTGGGCATAGTTTTATGTGGAAAATGATTAAATTTCAATGGCTTAAGTAGAAGTTGTAGGCTGTAGAACACTGTAGGGAACACTGAGATGTTTAGGATTAGATTAACGTTATTGATCCGAGAGGAAAACTGAGCCATTACAGCAGCAAAGACAAGGATAAAGGATTGCAAAGGTTCCACAGATACGTATTTGCAAGTTTTGTGTTTGTAAATGAGGTAAGATTGCTGTATTAACCAAGTGAGTTGGTGATTATACAGTACCTGAAACCTTCTGAATGACCTCGTTGACCTCCTTCATGAACACCTTCTGCAGAAACACCAGGTGGTTGAGCAGGTCTGTGGTCAGGTTGTGCTCAAATGAACCAATCTGCACATCAGAGAAGATACGTTAGGGCAGGTTAGAATCAACATCGGCTGCTCCGTAAATCCATCTTGGTGGCTAATTAGCTTTTTCATACAAATGTGACGCCCCATCAGGAGCGTCTTACCTCAGCTACACAGCGCAGGTAGTTGCCTTGGAGGTAGTTGCCCTGCTTTGTTGGGAAGTCGTCAGGTGCCCAGCCCTGGTCTGAGTGGCTCTCGTGCTCCTCCATGATGTACTCTCCTGACATGGTGACTGGAGGCAGGGTGAGGCTGGCTGATGGCGACATGGTGGACAGGTCCACCGGGGACACTTTGGACTGGAAGCAAAGCTTGTGACTCGGCAACTCAAAGGTGAAACTGGTTTGCGCCCCTAAACACAGGAGGGGGGGGGGGGGGTACATACTTTACATTATTTTGCAGGGAATGGGCATGCCTCAGCATTGATAGTAACACCAAAGTGACAAGATACATTTTTTTAAATTCAGTTTTTTGTTTACAAGGAAAACATGAAAGAAGTGAAATCTGTCTTTTCTAATCCTTCAGACAAAAACAAAGCTCTGTTCTCTGCTCCGTAAATCACCATGGACATCAATGCCAGATCTCCTCTCACACACACCTGTCATGCCATGGCTCTTCATGCGACCCATTTTGTATTCTGCTTTCAGCGAGGGCAGCAGGGCAGCCCCAATGGTGATGCCATCCATCATGGCGCTGAACTTGAGGACGATGGGCTTCTTCTCCAGGCCTTCGGGAAGCTGAGGGAACTCATTGGCTTCCACGGGAGTCTGATTGATGCTGGATGCTTTGTCAGAGGGTTGCGGGGTGGGCGTGTCCTCCCTGTTAGGAGGTTGACTGTAAAAAAATAAAAAATTAGTTAAAAACGTGCACTTAAGTCAGGATTGGCTCATTACCTACAAACGTATTGACTTCAAGCGGATGTGGTGCTCTATTAAGTAACTGTCGCCATGTTCGCCGCTGGATTGGATTTGCCATCACATCATTTCCAAATGTGTGGGGTAAACTGCTTAGAAGCTAAAGCACACGGTGAAAAAAGAAACTGCTTTGATTTAGTTGTGTGTGTTATTATAGAGAGCTTTGCATATACTGGCTCATATTGCTGTCAACATTAAATCATAGAAAGGCTGTTAAATATCCTCAGCACACCTACAACTCTATAAATATATTTACATAATTCAGGGTATTACCATGGAAACAAACACACAGGCAGTTAACTGCAACTGGCAACAGTGTGGACATGCACCAGTAACCTGCCACTTATGTATATGAAAGAGGATAAAGAGGATTTTATTAAGTATAGATTACAATCTAATGGCATTAGGAGCAACGTGACAGATTCATTTAAATATTCCAACAACATTTCAGAGTTGGTTTCTCATTACTTAATGCTTTAAATAAGACTTTGTTCAAAAACACTCAAAAGACAAATAAATGAAGCATACACATTGGAGGGCTGGCGGATGAGGTCGGAGATTTGTTTGGAGAGCTGGTGGGAGCTGCGGACCATCATGCTGTGCAAAGTGGCCGGGTGCTGGGGGATGTTGATGATGATGGCCCCCACTTTGAAGACAGCTGCATTGTTGGTCTTCAGTCCTCGCTGGGCGCTGTACAAGGCCTGTGACTTGGCGATGTTGCATTTGACCACCGTCCTGAAACACAGGAGTAAACTGGAATGAGCAACATGACTGACACTAGGTTTTTTTTTCAGGTGATGTGGACAATTGAATGGATGAGCAATTTCAGTGGAAATACTGAGAGGACAGGACAGCATTAAATTTTCTTGGAACAGGTAGAATGAGTGATCATGACAGTGACACACGTTCCACTATGAATGAATAAGGCAATGATTTGTGATTCCATCTCTTGAAGCAAATACAACATTTTCTACATTTTTAGATGGCTTATGAAACTGAAACTAAATGCCGAAATATCAGAGTGATGTACTGTACAGTAAGATATTTCAGTATTTTGTCAGATTGTAAACATTAAGAGAACAGTCAAGAATGAAAAATAAAACCAGCCAACTTTCTGCCTGGATAAAATCAACCGGATTAGTCACATTTAAGTCTCTGTAACCTATGAAAGTGGCTTCATACACACAAAACGGATAACATCAGCTAACAAGGAAAGTCCTGAGAAACGGCTGACTGAAAATACAAATGGTGACAGGCGACTCAGACAAATGAAGGATGTGCAATCAGGGCAGCTGTGTATTTGACTGACTAATGCATGTGAGTCCTTAATAGTAGCAATAACATACAGAAACTCTTGTTTAGCTGTGCTGGTGGGAGATGTTGGGAAATCCTCCAGTCTATGCAAGTAGTTGGAAGAGAAAGCCAAGGAATGTAAACAAAAAAAAGAAGAGCAGAAGAAAGTGTGAAACAGTTCAGACAGCCCGTACGGTGAACACACAGTTTTTCACAAGCAAGAACACGAAGGAGCCACTTAAAGTGAAAATGTGGTCAGCTCTGAGGGTCGAGCTCCCTTGTTTTGTTTTGTTTGTTTTAGATGGACACGTTCATGATGAAAAGTCGTTCAACTAGAATAAACTCAGCAAACAAGAACAAACTGGAAGAAAATATCTCAAACAACTGCAGACAATCAACTGATTTGACATGCTTTAACTGTGACCCGCATTTACATTGGAGCCTGTTGTTGATTATTGCTTAATAAGTGTCCTTTGTCTGCACACTGTGTCCATTTGAATCAAACAGGCCAGAAATATGTGGAGTGGCACTGCAATCACTCTCACTTATATTTATATCAGTAACAGCTATGTTCTCTGTCGCCAGGTTGTCTGGCATAAACAAATTCAAAAACATGGGCGCGCTTTACAGAAAAAGGATTGAGTCCCAGTTTTATTCTCACAGTGGGAGCATCTGTTAAATAGAGTGAGATGAATAAAAAAGCTTCTTATTGAAGCAGCAGTACAAGTTCTAAACTGCGAGGAGATGCATCGGCCTGTGTGAATGCAGAACTACAAGCTAACCTGATTAGGGTGGTTATGTTTTGAGGAAATTGCTTACGGTAAAAACAACAAACTGCTGCTAAAATTACCTGGCTGGAAAGGAGCCTGTAATTGGCTCTCGCTGAGTGCCAACGCTTGTGGAAAACAGTGGATCTACTTCTTAGTTTAAGCTCAGGGAAGTAACAAACGTACTTGATATTAAAGCATCTACGTGTAGTAAGTTCTGTTATTCCTAAATAACCATTTTAGCCAAGAGGTAATACTTTATAGCTGAGTTCTATATGTTTGAGACCACAGTTACAAGCAAACAGCTCTTGGGTAACACAGAAAATAAATGAATATTGATTTAAAACAGCAAAAATCATTAATTAGTTATAATTAAAACATTTAAAAAAAAGAATTCATTAACAATTTCAAACTTCAACAGCAATCAACAAACCATCATCCAGCAAGGGTTAGGATCAATACATGCTATTCAAAACATAATTACACGTCTCTCCCGTTTCTAAGAATTCCTATCAATATGAGGACATTTAAATGTAAATAATTGTTGAATCACTTTAAAGTTAAAGAGAATTTGTACGTACTGGATGTCAGGTGTTATGCCCTCCAGTAGAACAATGTTTACCCCTCCTATGTGAGCCGACGCACACGTCTCAGTCATTTTCTGGTGCAGGATGTCTGTGGATGCGTGAAAGAAAACCAGGAATCATTTCATCAGGACACAAGATTTTGGAACTTTACATTGTAAAAGAAGAATTAATAATGACATTAAAATATTATTTATCTACCTAAGACTGGCATAGATATGTGATTGATGTCCTTTACTATCACACTTTTTTTTTTTAAGGTCAGTGCATAGGTGAAACAGTTGAGGTGGCTGACCAAGTTAATGAACAGACACACTGATTAAAAACTCAGGAGCTTCATTCCCTCTGACACCCACACACATTCTCTGCCTCACCTTTCATCTTCTCCTTCAGGGTGAAACTTCCATGGATCTTCTTCAGCTCAGCCTCCATGGTCAGCCCTCCGATGTCGGCCTCCAAGTGGGTGCGGTTCACCATGCCAATGCCGAACACTATGAGCGTGACGTGCTGGGGCTCAGAGTTCACCAGGCTCCGTCGCCGACCGCCTGCGCCCGGGGGTTTGTTGGGCGTTGTAGGGTCCTGTTGCTCGTTCTCAAAGATCACTTTACAAAACGGCTCCGGGGGCTGACGTCCACCTTCTGCAGCTGCAAGAAAAATACCACTATCATTTCATCCATCAAAACTTACTTGCACGAGAAGAGGATCCTGGAAGTTGGAATCAAGATTCATAATTAATTCTACCTTTTCACATTAATACTGTTAGGACCTATTTATATTATTATTTTTTAGTCCCTCTAGAACTCATTCTGTCACTGCATCAAGGTGCGTTGTGTTGAAACACCGTCTCACCACTACAAGCTACTCTCATACAAATGCGTGCAAAAGGGGGTGTGGAGGGTGCTGCAGCACCCCTTATTGACAGGGTGTAGAGTACAAAATGGGCACTATTGTTACTAAAGGACAACATAAAACACAGCAGGTTAGTGCTGAATGCAGAAGATGCTTTGGTTCATATTGCAGCCTAATAATTTGATGTCAGCAGCTGTTTGCACTGTTTTGTCACAATTAGAGTTACATGGGTGTGATGCGCGGATCGGCTTTTACAATATCTGAATAATCATGTACGCACAAATCATCCACCGGCCCCCCACCCAACTAATTATTTTCTTTTATCCCACCTCTACCGGTCCTTATACCTTTTCAGGTCATTTCTTTATTGTGTTGTTGTATGAGTGTTTTCTTTAATGGTTTACTTTAAAGTTTGGAGAGGCTGCTGTCAGTCATTTTAAAAGTTTCCCTGGGCGCAGTAATGCCACAGCAAATACCCTGGGACATTTATGCAGCAAAACTAAAAACTGCAGTTATACACTGGACAGGACAGACAGAGGAAACAGAATTCAACTTTTAGCTTCTGAAATAATTTAGACACTCTGATGGAGCTCAGGATTGATCAGGAGGACGGCTGCTTTACTCCAAACAGTTTCACTGTATGAACCTGGACTGTGTGTGAGACCTTTTGGATGTGGAGAAGAACACAGAACATTAATTAAGGTTAGATTCAGACCGATCCTGTCGGCGTGTTATGAGATTTAAATATTAACTTATTCTGCTGTGCCCCGTGCGTAAATGCGCACAGCGTCTCTCTTAATGAGGAGACGCTTCACTCTATTTCACCAACCCCGAAAGTCACAAAATGTATCTTCCAAAACTCTGCCCACAAACAGCGGTGCTCTCAGTTACTGCACGCACAAGGTTTTCACATGCGTATTGTGTTTCCCCAAGTGTGGACCAGTTTTTCAAGTTGAAATGATGGTAGAGACGGTGTAATCAGCTGCGCTCGCATGCTGTACATTTAAGTTGATCATGTTATCAATGTTTTTTATTCAAATGATTTTATTTATACATACATACAATTACTGAGGTCCGGACCTCTGTGACCTCACAAGACCACTCTGTGTTGAAGGAAAGTATGTAAGTGCCCACATGCAGTCTGTCATGCACGCATTTCTACTGTACAGCACCCCCTAAACAAAAATGTCTTCCTGTGCGCCTGCCCTCATACTTAATGAACACCTCAGGGAGAAGGTGGGGTCATAATAGCAGCAAGTATTAATTGCATGCAAAATAACAGCAGCTGAGCATTGACTTTTGTATTGGAAAGTGTATAATGTACACAAAAAATACTGAAAAAACACAAAAACTTAAGGCTTGTATAATTAAGTCATTTGAGAGTCTGATGAATAAAATGGTCCAAGACCTGTAGGTCAGGTCAGGAGGGAAGAAAGGAAGAAGGTGGCGCGTCAGGGCTTGTAAGGCAGAACAGAGGGCGCAGGTGGAGATAAAGAAAGGGAAGAAGGGAAATAAAAAACAGCAATATCTTAAAAAATTGATGCATCGAACAAAAGGCATAGAAATGGAAAGGAAAGCAGAAAGGAAATGCATGGGTTGGATAAAGGAGGCACATTCAGGACTGGATGACTGCTAGAAGCTGATTCCCACCTGACAGGCAGTTCTCTGGGGAGCTTTTCTCCAGGATTCCAGTGGGATCGGAGATGAGGGAATAGAAGTTGAGCAGCTTGTACATGTTCTGCCAACATTCTGCTGACGGCTCGCTCTGCTCTGACACTGTGATGGAGTCTGAGTCGTCCATCTGGATGGCCATGTGGTCTGCCACGTCACGGGAGCCCTTCCTTGACACCTGAAGACATTACACAATATCCCACATTATAAATCAAAAAGAAATGTCACAATACGCATCACAAGGCGGAAGGGTAAATAAACAATCTGGCGGACTTATTTCTTCTTTTATTGCTGAACTGTTTACTGTAACAGTAATGTTATGAGCCTGCACGCTGTCGTGATATCTGTAAGATGACAACAAGTAACTCAGTTATTTCTGGAAAGGCCCTGGTTTAAATTATATCTGTGGAGGTTTGTCGTGAGTCCCTGTGCTACATCTTTTTCCTTTATAAAAATGCTTAGCTTCTTGAAGTTTGAAGCACATTTAAATGTCAAGACAACTAACTGTCCATTTTTCACGTTTTGCCTGAACTGTGGACTGGATAAAATTCTTGACAGCTGAAACTGTGTTTTAATGAATGGTGCCTGTTCTGAAAATTTCCTATTATCTGGTGGCTCCCTCTAGGGTTTGTGTGTGGAAAATAAAAGATGATGTGATTTTACTAATCATATTAAGGTCTCAGCATGTGTGCCGATAAAGAATATTCGAGACTTTTTATCACTATTTGAGCCAGATCTGAACTAAAGTCAGGCAGGTGATGGCTGTTCCGAGTTGTGGATTAAAAAAGGCAATAGGGCTCCTAGACTTTGTAATAGCCTGCTCTGGGTGTTGAATCTGTGAAATCTATGGGACCTTTTTAAATGTGAAAACATACATTCTGAACAGGTTCCAGCTTTATTTCCTGCTGCAGCGTTTACCAATATCAGTACCTGATGGAAAACAAACTTGGACCCATTTAGAGTGTTTATGCTGTTGAGGTTGAAAGTCTACACATTCAGCATCAACAAAGGCTGTTGCTTAGCAATCCAGTTTGAAGGGTCTATATAGTCTTTGGAATCACTTCTTCCCATGTATGGTTTTGACCTTTGTATTTTTAAAAAAAGACTTGTTAAAACTGTCTTTATTATAGTTACCTTAGAGGTGCGTCGCTCTGAACGTCCGAGGGAGGTGCGTCCCCGAGGCTCCCTTCTCCCCAGCGTGTCCATGCCAGATGGAGGCCCATTAGGTGGCAAACCCCCAGCAATGCCTGCTCCTCCACCACCCGCTCCGCCCCCTCCGCCAACCCCTCGCTTGCTCTTCAGGGTTTGGGTTCCGCTGCGTCCAGCCCCGTTGAGGCTGCCCCGTGAGCTGCGGCTGAAGTCGGAGGACCTGAAGTGGCGGTACGGCCGGGCCTTGAAAGTGGGTGTTGGGGAGGCAGAGCCGGCGGTGTAGCGGCTCAGTTTGATATCAGTCTGCGTGGCCTTGATGTCGTCGATCATGGTGCTGAACTGGTGGATGAGGCGCACCAGGGCCATGTCCACACGCTGGCTGATGGCCTGACAGGCTGTGGTGAAATCACAGTGGAATGTGTTGAAGTGGCGGCGGTTGAGGTCGTGGAAGGAGAGCGGAGCTGCGGTGGGGCCCTGCGGAGCGCTAGACGACTTCTCCATTACCACTGCATTCAGGCTGAATGTCTCAATCAGCAGAGCTGGCTTGAACTCCAGCGGCGGGAGGTTCACCATGCCTTGTCTAAAGATGGAGGGACAGGTGGAGGGTTGTATGTATTTAGCAAACATTCTTTACCTTGAGTGAATGCCACACTAAAACTAATGAATTACCAAATCTCTTTTATTTATTGTATTGTTATGATTAAGATGTATTTTACCTCCTGGATCTTTTGTTTTTCCGCTCTTTGGAGGTGTCAGAGTCGACGATGTCCGCTCTGAGACACTCTAGGTTGCCAGAAAAAGACAGATGCTCTCCAAAATACATCTTGTAGCTGAGAGGAGTGGTGTCTTGGGCCTGGATGCCTGTGTAGCTCAGCAAAGGCTTAAAAACAACCTGAGGGCGGAAAACAGATTTCAAGGCGTAACATGAAGTGTTTTTGTAGAGGGGATGCGTTAACTGAACTGCGAGCTTTGCAGATAGAGCTTTCACCCCTCCGTATGGAAGATACACACGAATGAAGGCAAGACAAAAGGACTTAGGGAGTGCAAGTGACATGAAATCATTTAAAAATCGATGTACTTTATTCCTTAATATACTGTCTCTTTCCACGCTGTCAACACAAATAAGAATGTTTTAACAATTATAAAACCACAAATTCAGACTTTTTAAAAAGCTGCAGTTGTTATGTTAATTGCCTGTCTAGTTGAAGTTTAGACAAAAAGCACAATGACTGAACAAATGACAAAGAAAGGCAGACAGAAGTATTCACAGCACCTGAGCATCGGCCAGTTGAACGGCAGCTGGGCACATGTTGCCCTCCTCAATGTCGGCCATTTCATCCTGGCTGGTGCTATGCTGGGAGTGCTGGGAGTGGGTCCCGTCCAGAGTGTTCTGGTCGCTGGACAGCACTGTGTTGAAGTCTGACGCTGAGGGGATAGTGGGCAGGTTACACGTCCCACCTAAGGGTGTGGAAGAGAGGTTTGGGACACATGTGGTGTGAGACCAGGCAGGTCTTGGCAGCCTGCTGTTGCGTTTTCTTGCATAATATGTTGATACCACTGCGAGAACAGGAGCAGCTCAGTGGCAGTATGTTACTCGAGCACGGACATGTACGTATGAGCAGCAGCGAGTAAGTAGAGCGCTGTGGGGTGAAACACTTTCCCACTCTAGCTCTTCATAATAAAGATGTTAGAGGGAATTAAATGGAACGCAACAATCACGTTACAGAGAGAGTTATGCACAATTTGGATCTATAAACTGCTACATCACATTCACTTCATTTGTTTGTGAGGAGCTGTTCTCGCTAATTTGCTGGGCTGTCACTGACTGACACCTGGGTGAGTAGATAAAGACAATGCTTATTGCCTCGGGCTCAAATCCAGCCGTTCACGTATTTAATTGTACCCACACACACACAACCACAAAGTGCTCTGCTCAACTGTGAAAGTAAGATGTGTCTTTTCAGTGATCCATGTGGGTGATTCCAAATATTGAACTACTGTTGCGGGAGGATGAAACAAATGCAGAGTGCAGCTGTTTGTGGCCCCGAAGAAGAGTGGGCGAACAGAGGGTGGGAAAGAGCAGCGCTGTGAGGGATGAACAAAATCTCAGGTTGCTTCACGCCACTAATATGCTCCGGTTCTCACAGAATGTTTGGCAAGTGAGGAAGCAACATGACTTTATCTATCCATCACAGCAACAGGCCTGTAGCACAGGTACAAGGGAATCCAGAGAGTCAGAAAAGCTCCAACTCCTTCTTTTGATATCGAAACACATTTTATATCATTAAGCACATTTTAATGGCATGTCAGCAGGCTGGTGTACTCTAGAGGACCACTATAAATCTATGAGGTACACATATTTAAAAACGACAGTATTAACGTTATGTATGTTAACTGATGGTAGAAATGTCCTAATTTAAAAGCTATAAAGTGAGGTTTGTATTGTTTGCTCCAACTGCTTCGGCATCTGATCTAAACAGGCACTAATTTCTCTGAACGATACAAATCATTCATATGGCATGCAGTATGTACCAAAAAAAACTTTTTGTGTCCATTCTAGCACTTTGCATTATGGGAAATATACTAGAGATTTTCCCCAAATCAGTACAAACATACAACATGCAGATTTTGCTTTTGTTTGCATACTACATACTACATTTAGATCACACCAGCACGTACCGATTGTGTAGAAGGGGGTTTCAAATAGAGCCGTTGTTAAGATCTACTTACAACTACACGGCTTTGGCCCAGTTGGTCGTCTTATTTTTCAACAAATAAAAACGTATGCCATCAGAATTTATGCTATTATCACAAAAACAAGTCTATACATGCTTTAACCCAAAATATATAGTATTTAAATATGTTTCTGCTACAATATATACATTTGAATGAATGAAGGTAATCTTGGCTTATTTCTACATTAACAACTTACCTGTTTCCAGGTTTCCCTGCAGAATACTTTGACACAGTGTTCTAGGTGACTATTACTAGCTAACAAAGGGGAACAAACGTACTGCTAGCTAGTTAATTAGGTCACCAACACCATCAGCACAACATTGAGCAACAATCCCTGACCTCCTTCTGGACTGTTATCTGTTGGCAGTGGTTGGTACTGGTAGTGGTTGCCAGAAGAATCCGGTAGGTCTAGTAAAACAGCAATATTATATGAATTCCTCAGCTGCTACTGTACTAGGAGAAGTATGAAGGTGTTAACGAGTTCCATCTATTCTAAAAGCATTATAACGAAGCTTTTAATAATAGGAAAAGATTGCATCATTTTACCCTGAAGGTTCCACAGAAACGAGTTCATCTTAATGAACTGGAAACCTCATGCAGTTATTATGGGATTTTCTGAATAAAAATTTGATTTTTACAAGTACAATGCAGATTTGACTAGTGAAAAACCTCCAAGGCCAACCCTGAGACCATGGTGTCTGACCTGTCTGTAGGCTGTTGTGCTGGGGGCGGTTAACCGGGGAGTCCTGGGCCGCAGCCCCCGTCCTGTTGCCCACAGCATTAGACATCCAGTTGTAAAAGCTGACGGAGGAGGGCTCTGACAGCAGCGGGTGCTCAGTCAGCATGTCTGTCCCTAAGCTGTTTCCTGAGCCCCAGAAGAAAGAGATTGAGAGCACATTACATCATGTAACAGACTACAAAAAAAAGAAATCACACAGATACTGACTGCTGTTCGAGAATAACTTTCCTCTTGCATCATAGCCGCACGTGTGAAAATTTTAATTTGGGGTTTATAATTATATACAGGTGCTGGTCATATGTAATTAGAATATCATCAAAAAGTTGATTTATTTCAGCAATTCCATTCAAAAAGTGAAACTTGGTTATTATATTCTTTCATTACACACAGACTGATATATTTAAAATTTTTATTTCATTTAATTGTGATGATTAAAAGT
>NC_060160.1:22104499-22116558 GCF_021292245.1 Micropterus dolomieu
TGAATCTCCCCCACATTTTTGAATGGGTTTTGTTTCACAATCCTCTCCAGGGTGCGGTTATCCCTATTGCTTGTACACTTTTTTCTACCACATCTTTTCCTTCCCTTCGCCTCTCTATTAATGTGCTTGGACACAGAGCTCTGTGAACAGCCAGCCTCTTTAGCAATGACCTTTTGTATCTTGCCCTCCTTGTGCAAGATGTCAATGGTCGTCTTTTGGGAAGCCGTCAAGTCAGCGGTCTTCCCCATGATTGTGTAGCCTACAGAACTAGACTGAGAGACCATTTAAAGGCCTTTGCAGGTGTTTTGAGTTAATTAGCTGATTAGAGTGTGGCACCAGGTGTCTTCAATATTGAACCTTTTCACAATATTCTAATTTTCTGAGATACTGATTTTGGGGTTTTCATTAGTTGTCATCTATAATCATCAAAATTAAAAGGAATGAACACTTGAAATATATCAGTCTGTGTGGAATGAATGTATACAAGTTTCACTTTTTGAATGGAATTACTGAAATAAATCAACTTTTTGATGATATTCTAATTATATGACCAGCACCTATATATATAATTATGACAGAGACACGGTTTGTACAATTTCCAAGCTCTCACATACAAACACATTCAAGGTCTCGTACTACAATGGAGAAACATAACCTGAGAGAGAAAATGCTTTTCTTTTTACACTTTGATTTCTTATTTAGCTCCCTCTCTGGTGCATCTTTAAGCTACGTTCAAGCTTTTACAGCACTTTCGTTCATGAAGCAAGATGATATCAGCAGGGGTTGCTGAATGTTAGAGTGTGAAACAAAGCAAATAACTCATGGCACACTGACTCCGCATATTGTTCACTGCGGGCACGTGCTTGACGAGGGACCAAGCTGTGAATCTATTTTATTCTTCACATTCACACTATTGAACAGTAGAGGTCAGCCTTGCAGCAAAAATGACAAAAACACTTTTACATGTTGTAATTTAAAAAAAAAAAAAATCAAGGACAACCTTCCACATATTGTAGTTAGCAGCAGAGCAACACACCAGTAGGCCGGGCATTAGTACCTGTGCGAGTGAGGGAGCTGCTCTTGGCTGCAGTGGCGGCAGACGGCTCGTTCCTCTGGGGCATGCCCTCCAGCAGGTTGTGCAGACTCCGAAAGCTGCCTGTCAGATTGCTCAGGAGGCTTTCCTTCCTGGGGCTGTCCTTGGCTGGCATGCCTGTGCGGCACACATGGGCGGGGGAGTCAGCCGCTGTGTCACCGCTGGTGTAGCTCAGTGACTGGTATGGATGGGAGCCCTGGGTATGACAAATGTACAGATTACTGAGCGGAGGTCATGTTCACACAGCGCCACTGCCTGTGGCTTTATATATTTCAGATGAATGGGATACACAGTGACTGCCCTGATCCATAATGGAAATATCCCAAAGTGGAGGAATACTTTTTTTACAAAAGAGCTGAATAACCTAAGCAGACCCTGTGACGGTATAAACAAACACGTTACAGTTTAATTTGGCAGACAATGGAAAATGTCATCTCCCCACTCAGTGTCAGCTGAGATCCCTCCTGGCTTTCCAACAGTGGAGTCACCTTCACACCAGGACTGCAATGTCTGCTGTGAATTGTCATTTTCCTTTTGAAGTACTCCATAACATTCACACTCGCTACGTTTTCCAGGGCTACTAATGATTTCTTTCATTACCAACAAATCTGCCGATTATTTTCTTGATTTATCAACCGTTTGGTCAATAAAATGTTAGAAAACTGTTAAAAAACTGTTTTCAGGGATTGCTCGTTTTGTCTAACCAAGGGTCCAAAAATCAAAGCTATCAAATTTACTATCATAGAACACTACAACAACCAGCTGAAATTCACATTTAAGGAGCTGAAGCCACTGAAGTTTTACTTGAAAAATGAAAATGATTTCATCAAATTCCTGCAGGTTATTTTAATGTTGATCGACTAATTGATTAATCAACTAATCATTTCCAACTATACTTTTTTTGGTTTAGTTTGCCATTTTGGGAATGGTGCTGTACATGGGCTCCAGGAAAGATAAAAGAGAATTCCCCAAACAAGAATATTATCACCTTTCTCTGATAGCTCACCATGTCATCCTCCTCCTTCGGGAAAAGTGAAATAATCCTTGATAACACATTCTGGCTGCTACAAAGTATGTCCTTTAAAAAACTGCAGCAGAAGATTTTGTATGCACTGGCTGCCTCTTATCTTTCTCTAAAAGAAACAATCTCACTGGACCAGTAGTGGATTTAGGAAAACTGTATACTTTTATTAAACCAATCTGGTTTATCTGGTGTGGACATGAGTAGAGCTGAAACAATAAATCAGTTAACCAATGAGATGATCGACAGAATATTGATCAGCAATCGATTAAATGTGTGAGTAATTTTTAAAGTCTGTAGCTTTTCAAATAGAAAGAGAAATATTTTCCTTTTTCTAAGTTTTCTATGACATGAAACATGTGAAACATGTGTTGTGCAGTTTTACTATGGCCTCTTGGGACTGACAAAGGGCATTTTTCACTGTTTGCTGACATTTTATAGACGAACTATTATGAAAAAACATTGGCAGATTAATACATAATAGAAATAATTGAAGTTGCAGCCCCAGAAATGTGTATGTGCATGTATACATGCAAACCAATAAGGATTTATGACAGATAACTAGGACACAAAAACAGACAAATTCTCAAAGTACCTTTATCCTGAGTGCAGACTCGTTGTGTGTATGGGACTTGGACAGTTTCCTCATGATCTCCACTCCGCTGACGGGACCAGAGTTCACTTCTTTCGGAGGGGGACGACTGCATGCTCCCTCCAGCAACATGGTGTGTTCACTCACTGTGGCTTCACAAAAATCACATAAAATAAAACTCCTAGAAGAACCATATGACTGCTCTAAAAGTCAAATCTATAAGAGTCAAATATTCATACCATGTCATTTATGTCTACATCTACATCTTTCACAGGTGACAGTCTATTTACTTCTGTGCAAAAACACTGAGAATTAGAGGTCAGGAGTTTCACAGTCCATCTGTTACCACAGATGGGTGAGTCAGGATAATATTTGCACACTGTAAGCTCCCACCTGCGTCAAATTCAAATTCGGCTCCATCAGCGCTGGTGTCACTCTGCAGTGCAGCACCGTTGTCCAGGCCCAAGATGGTCTCCCCCAGGCTCTGCTGAGGCTCCTTGGGTTTGGCAAGCTGGTTGGGCCTCATCAGACCAATAGCTTTGAAGCCTTGAGTCACCACAATAAATTTCATCCACTGTCTGGCCAGAGCAACCAGACCCTTCTTCAGAGTCACAAGGGCTGGAACCCCGTCATTCTGGGATGGAAAGGAGAAGAGTAAAGAACTGGATTAGTGCCACTGGTCCCCATTGATTAAAATATTGAAGGGGACGCGAGCACTTAAGACAACTTAAAATAATTGGTTTTCTGTCCAAATGAGACCATATAACATAATATAAATTCTAGCAGGGATTTATCTATACAGGGTCAAGTTGGACAGTTTCCTAAAATAGATTCCACTGAAAGGAAGAGATTCAGAGGACTCGCACTCACCATGGTAGCCTCCTCTATGACAGAGTAGTCAGCCTGCTGCAGATAGCGGTGAAGAATGTTACAAAGCATACAGGAGGGATTCTCGTGTAGGTAGCGAGCTCGTTTAGTGACGCGGTTATACTTGCTCCGGATAGGGATGTGGATGCTCTTTTTCTGTTGGGGAAAGACAAAAAGTGTTAAAAGGACCGTTTTAAACTAGAGCCCATACAATCAAGTAAAACTAGATATACATTTAAAGGCTGGTTTGATAAAAGGCTAATTAATGTGTTTGTCTACTGATGTACTGCTGACCTCAAGAGCTTCGGTCATGATGCAGCCCATAACGGCGCACACGCGCAGTGTGCCCTCCATGTCCAGTTTGCGCAGAGAAGATTTGAGCTGGTCGATGGGAACCAACCAGGCTCCAATGGCAGGCGTGGCTGTGCTGAGCAAATTCAACTGCCTGTAAACAGAGAGTCAGAGGATCTCTTAGCACCTTAGAATAGCTATTGATCAATATATCCTAAAACAGATTGATACTTCTTTGTATACTTCTTTTCTCCTTCTTTGACATTTAATAACTGTTAAGAATTAATTTTTGTTGCTTTAATCTCAACTGCAGAAACCAGGTACATGGTGCATTTGGTTAGTTGAGTTATAATAAAACTCTGGGAGGCTGACAGGTCTGCATCAGCAGCAAAGTTGACAACTGTTGCCAGGGACACACAAGTGAACTTTCTCAAAAAAAAACAGATAATATTATACTTATCCCACTACACTGTCACACCACTGACGCTAGAAGTGAACAACAAGTGAGCTTACTGTACTTCAGCCAGATAAGGTGAAATGTAGTTGCCTTTTGTCTTAAAATACAGCATAAATCGGTAAACGCAGCTTCGGTTCAGCTGTATATCCCCTTACCAGCTTAGCAACATGGACTGGAGCAAGAGCTTCAGAGAGGTAAGTTATTAATCTGTAACAAAAGTATCTTTCATCTATTAAGATTTAACAGAGCTGTCTACATCACAGTAACAACTTTAATGTCCATTGACTGCCTGGAGGGTAGCTAGTGTTTGGAAGAGAGAGGAGAGGTGTGCTGCAGCTCAGTGTTTTTCCACTGGTGTTTTTGAGGGCGTGTCAGAGTAGCTGCTTAGTGAGCGTTTTATGACGCGCATTTTGCTTTCATCCATGTGTCGACACCAGGATGAAAGGGAAACAGCTGGACTACAAACGAGCCGTTTTCAAGCAGTTCAGAGCAGAGTTTTCTGTGGGAGATGATGAGAGAACTCCCTTTGGGCTGGACTTATGGACTATGCAGTTAGCAGTAATAACTGCATAGGGATCTGTGTTTCCTTAGTCAGACTCTGAGACAAGAGTTTGAAATGATTCATGTAAAAATTGTGTTTGTTTGAGAAGCTGTAAGAGGCTCACGCAGCTTTCCCCTCATACATGAGGTTTTGCGTGATTCCTCATTTCCCTAAATCTCTACAAAGGAGGTGGCGAGTGCAACGGTAGCCGGAACCACAGCATCACATCAGGTTGAAATATTACCAGAATGTCCCTTTAATCATGAATTTACCTATCTGGGTTGTTTCAGAACAAATCATGGACTTACTGTAATCATGTGAAAGGATTTTTGTTAAGAGGGCCACGTGTCAGTGGAGTCGTACCTGGAGATGGCCTGTGAAGGTGAACGCACATTGGTGGGGGCAGCAAAACTGAACCAAATCTCCCTGATTGTCAGCTTCATGCTGCTGGAGTCAGGAGGTGGGGGCATGAGGGGGAGGTCTTTCTTCAGGTCGTCCGACTCCACCCCCTCATCCTTCAGAACACAAGAGAACAGGATTTAACAGGTTGATGAGACTGGCTGGTGGGATTGAGTTCCAGTATTGCAGCTTTGGAATAGATTTACTGTCATCCTCTATGACTAGAGCCTCAAACACATCACTTTCAGCCTGATTACAGCTTTGATTCACCATCTTCGCTTATTTTCAAGATCAGAGTGGCTCTTCCCTAGTTTGATGACTTTAATCTCTTTCTTCTGACTCTTATCAGGCTCATGAAACATGTGAGGTCCCTATTGTAACTGAAGGATTTTTTTTCCTTTAAATAAACCTCAATTTTGGCGGCCTAAACATGCTCAAAAACTCACAAAAAACTTTAAACACAGGTCAGGCGGGGCAAGAAATTTCATATTTTGTGGGTCTCACACATGAGCGTGGCAAAATGGTTTGATAGAGCCCCCCTACAGAGCGGCCCTGGGCCAATGTTTTACCTACATGTATAAAATTTCTATGGTACGTGTATCATGTCCAGACGTAGCGATTCCCAACACCCAACAGGAAGTCATCCATTAGTCCGATTAACAGCACATTTACGCTGTGCAGTCTAAACTCACTGATGACTAAAAGTTATACAAACGGTGAGTTTTCGTCCACAAGCTGGCCCGTGGCATGGCGTCCAAAATTTACGAGTCACGACGAAACATGAAGTTGTTATAACTTCAATTTACGTGCTCACATCTGCACCAAATTTGATGTATGTAATTAGTCCCACCCTGAACACATCTACATACGTCATTTTTTTTCAGATCAGTGCAGCAGAGCTTTGATTCTCTGTAAACAAATTCACATCCCCCGGCACTTCCTGTGACATTTAGGAGCTTGTAAGCTTGTCCTCAGTTACGTTTGTTGTCCTAAAAAGAATTTACTTTGTCCTCACATAAGTAAACCTTTGAGGTGAGTGTCTGTAGAGCTAAAAAAGCTTTCATGCGTTTGTTGACCTCAAGAAAATTTGATAAAAGAGGAATGCCATGGTAAAAGTTATTAACTGAGCTCATAAAATAATCAACTGACACCTTCTGGACAATTAGTTGGTCGATATACTCTTGTCTGACCAAATTCTCACTGGTAGGACAATTGCTGGTGTTACTTTCATAAGGGGAAAGGCACTTCTTAATCTGGTATTTATGGGGACAGAGGGAAATAGGCTGACCTGATTTAATAAACTATAAGACTTACAAGACAGGAAGTCAAAACAACCCCAATTTCACAACTCACCCAACCTCCTGGAGGCTGCTTGGCCTAACTTACTGAACATTTATTCGGCTCCAAACTAACTGACACCATTTCAAAGATCTAGCCAGCACAAATTGCTGCCCCCAGCCTCTGAGGGCAGAAAAAAGTTTATTTTTTGATGACAACATGTGTGTGTATTTCACTTGGGACTGCATTCTTAACAAGGGGCAGTAACAAGGTACAAGATCAAGGATGGATCAATAACGGCTGTACGTGACCCGACTTCAAACTTCAAAGCTGTATTTTTTAACTTGTTTTATGTTGTTTTAGTGTTTATTTTGTAGGTTATCTGTTAAACTGGGGGTTAACATTATGCACAGCTTATGTGGTTACTCCCAGAAGGCTGTGGCAATGTTGGACTTATGTGGTAATATTGAGAGAAAGTCAAGATAATGTTAAAGGAGACCTATTATGCTTTTCCACATTTTATAACTTATCTACAATGTTAAAAGCTTTGTCCATGTTTAACATGGCCAAAGCTTAAAAAATTAGGTTAAAGTATTTAAAGTGCTTTCAGTCTCTCACTCACTCTTCCTTGGTTGCACGCATCAGTCTGTGTGGCTTACTGTGTGGTTCGTAGGACGTGATCTGCTGGGTGCCGTTGTGACAATTTAACTGGTTGGGCAAAATTAACTGGTGATAGTCCCAGATGTGTTGTAGGTGTGGCTTCAGGATGCACTGACTGCAAACCAGGAAATATGTTCCGATAATGTTGTTTATCTACGTCATGTGTCGTTATATAGATATTGCCTATGCTTCTGAATGTAGTTTGCAGGCTACATCGTTAGCTGCACGATGATTCACAGGGAGCTCTCCCACTTGCAAATTAGTTCAAAGCGAGGACTGTGAGCGTGATCATGGATGTAACTGTGTCACTGTTCAAAACACTGCAAGACTTCAATAAACCGTCCAAATGTTCATGTTGTCTGTCTAATTTGTGCCACGGTCGGTTTACATGTGTTCTTACTTACATAAGGAAACAGGCTGAGGTGTTTGACGCTCAGATGGAGCGCAGAGTGGAGACGCTGTTAGCTGTGCAGAGTGCCCAGATTAACCTGTGACATAGCTTCGTACCATCGATCACCTTTATATTCCGCTATCTTTGCCATCGTTACCAACATTGGCTTGCCAGTCCACATTTGTATCATGTGTCGTTATTTATCGGACGTCGACTTGACCTGAGAACAGTTTGTCATCCAGCCTGTAAGTGAAACAGTCTGGATGTTTAGGCTGAGTTACACTCGGCCCGAACACAGCGTGAAGTCAGCTGTGGCCACGGTAAATGCTGAAGTTAACTTGTGATACAATACCGTACCATGTGTCATTTCACTCATTTAGCACACACATACAGAAGTTAGTTGGAGGCAGGGATGGTGTAGGCTATATACGATGTAGCAGGGTCTGTGCTCACTACTGGTGTGAGTAGGTTGAACAGAGATTACAGTATGCAAATAAAATATGAGCGAATCACTGTAGGTGGGAGAGGTCCCTGTGAATTATCATACAGCTAACGATGTAGCCTGCAAACTACATTCAGAAGCATTTCTATGTAACTATAAAGCCGGGAAGTAACACTGCCTGTTCTGCCCAGCAACAACAGCCTGGTAACATGCTTCAGGTCTTGGCCAATCAAAAGACAGTGGACTTTGAGAGGGGGGGCCTTACACAGACTGGAGCATTTGCAGCTTGTTTCACACAGAGGCTGAAATGAAGCCCTACATGAAGAGTCAGTATAAGAACTTTTTTGAACTTTGAATCATGCAAAGCTGCCATACAGGAGTCACAAAACTACAATATAGGACTGGAAAAGCAGTTTAATAGCTCTTCTTTAAGACTTATTTGATGGCAACTAAACAATGGGAATGGTAGTTTTCTTTTCCCCCCATGTTGCTTTTTGTGGAACTTTACTGCAACCCGGTCTCAGGGATCCTTGCTGGGGTGTGAGTGCATGTGCAATCAATTGGTTGAAGAGTAGGTAGAATGTCATTCGACCAAGATTTTATTTGGTTGACCACAGCAATAACAATAAATACTGCAGAGTTTAAGGTTTGGATGGAGAACAGAATGTTGGCTTGGACCTAGTTTTTTAACAAAAAAATTAGATGAAGGGGTGCATTTTTAAGCCCCATAAACATAGAAATATTTTCTCAGTAAGTCACCTGGTCGTCTGAGTCCGAGTGTTCATTGACATCAGAGGCAGGGCTGATGGTATCATGCGGCAGGTTGTCATCAGAGACGTCAGTGCTGTAACCGCTGCCCGTCTGAGAGCCCGTTGAACCATTGGACTTAGACATACCCGTCTTCCCCCCATTGTCTGAGCGTCCCATCACACCAAAAGCATTGTAAAGAATGGCTCCTGACTGACGGCCCCCTGCAACACAAAGTGTAATACATTCACAAATCTGTACACATATTCCCAACATCCTTCTTTGATTTTTTCCTAGGTCTCAATGTAAGTGATGACTAGGGATGGGGATCATTAATTTTTATTTATATTCATACACTTTTATTGAGACTGCTTGATGATCAGATTCTTTGTCGATACTTTACTATTATTTGGTGACAGTTATTTGGTAGGACCAGACCCAACGGGTATGAGGTAGGCCTGCAATGTATGAGGAAAATATCCAATGTGCAATAACATTCTTATATATTGAGATACAATAAATAAACAAACATATAAAAAAATATTGAAGTGTGCATATTAGCTGCCTGGTTTTTTTTAAAGTAATTATAGGATTAGACTTTAATATTTAAATACAGCTAAATGTTGTTTCTAGAGCAGCAACATTAATGTTTACAACAGCAAAGTCACTATATATAAACTCAAAATCTGACATCACAATAGTGATTGAAGTTTAGAAAGAATAAAAACTCAGACATCAGTCAGCATCTTCCTCCTCCTCCTCTCTGCAGTTATTCACTTCCTGCAGGTAACGTTACCTGGTCGAAGGAGGAGCGGCTGGTTTGTCTCAGCCAGCAGCTGAGTTTACAACAATGTGCCACATTTTAAGACTACAGACTAGTCTATGCTCCAGACAGACAGCTTTCTATTTAGCTTGTTTTTAACATTTGGCTAATGCCAAGCTAACGTTAGCTGTGCTTGTATAAAACATACAGGATGACAGACTGAGGACAGAGACGATTAAATTAACCCTTTCTACATGCTTACCTTACAGACAGGTGTATTGATAAAGTAAAGTCTTTTTATTCTCAAAGGTTTATTGCACAGACTTACAGTAATGAGCATAGCGGTCGTCGACTCGAGTAGTTTGGAGCCAATGTAACCTCACCGTCTCCGCGTTTCGGTCCCATCAATAGAAAACATTAGTTTCCTTATCCATGCCGTTTCAATTTAAACCAGATTTGACGCTCGAGACATAACGTTACATCATAGGACCCGCTAGTCTCGATAGTGGTATCAATAAGCTCGGACCTTGTTGATTTTCGGGTTGTAAGAAATTTTGGAACCGGCTCCTTTTAGAACCAGGTATTGATCCCCATCCCCACTGATGAATGCTCCGAAAAAAGTTTAGGATGTTTTACCTTTGACTGTGAGGTTCTCGATGCCACATTCAAACATGATCCAGCCCCATTTCTCAAGAGATGCTGTGGAGCGGCTGAGATCGCCTGCTGTGCCCTGGGCGTCTGTTTCATCCACCACTGAAAACTCCTCCAGCTCCTCCAGGCCAAACAGCACTTTGGACTTCTCAAAAGGGATTGCTGTGATGGCACATGTGCCAATGTCTACAAAAAGGAGAGGAAACAACGCAACTGTTCAGAATTTCAACAGAAACGAGCTTGGGCAGAACAAAAAAATGTGAAAAGGGAGCATTTCAAAATAACTTTCCAGTCAAAGTGTCTAAATACTTTTGCTTGTTACTATTGGTCAAGTAAGGGAACCTTTGCATGCTTACACAGTATATCAACAAAGAGTTTGTAGATCATTTAAAAGTTAAGTGAACCACTTCAAAAAGTGGCACAAGGGATCAAACAGGGCTTTCATTCTCCTGAACCAACCTGTGGAGTCGAGGCCTCGCAGCTGGCTGTGGATACGGTGGATATTGAGCCTAGCGGCGATCTCTTTGCCCTTCTCAATGCCGGCATTGGAGCGCAGCGAGCCAGAGGACTGAGGCTGCATCTTGGTTGCTGAGGCATACTTCTCCAACATGACTGATGGCCGGCCATGTTCTGTGGTGTTGGGTGTCTCCTCCACAATACCCCTGAAAGGACCACAAAGAAAATGTGTGTTTGTATTTGAGCTGGGCTGTGGGCGCATAGTCAGAGAAATCCAATTTGTTGATTTTGTATTATAAGGACAGAAAACCATATAAGTGAATTATTCCCAACGATTAACACCCTGCGGAATAGTGGTGAATGGCACTCTTGAAAAAATGACATCCAAACAACCACAACTGAATGTGCCAGAAGGCATTTTAAAGCACGTATAGCGGGCATATTTGCACTGAGCACATATACTCCAAAAAGCTTAGTCACTGTACACACACAGAATGACATGTGAAGTAGTTGAGACATTACCTGTTCATTCTGAACTGGGTAGCAATCCTGTCGAAGCACAGCGCCACAAGAGACACATGTGTGACGCATTTATTGGAGCAAGACGGTGACCCCTCCTCTACAGAAGCCTGCAGGAGGCAAAGGTTCACCTGCAGCAAAAGAACACAAAACAAAAAAAACAACTTTAAATAATCAGATGCTATGGACATAAATAATAGCAAAGCTCGCAAGAAGCTCTTTAAAAAGACAAATTATTACTCCACAGGGACGACAACAGTAATGAACAGATTAGTCATACTGTGAGGCTGTTTTCCCCAAATGTAAGATTTTTTGGGTTTTTCTGTATATGAACACATACAGAGGGCAATAGAAAAGTCAATACTGCAATAGTTACAAATGAGAAAGATATACAGGTGCTGGTCATATAATTAGAATATCATCAAAAAGTTCATTTATTTCAGTAATTCCGTTCAAAAAGTGAAACTTGTATAATGTATACATTCATTCCACACAGACTGATATATTTCCAGTGTTCATTCCTTTTAATTTTGATGATTATAGATGACAACTAATGAAAACCCCAAAATCAGTATCTCAGAAAATTAGAATATTGTGAAAAGGTTCAATATTGAAGACACCTGGTGCCACACTCTAATCAGCTAATTAACTCAAAACACCTGCAAAGGCCTTTAAATGGTCTCTCAGTCTAGTTCTGTAGGCTACACAATCATGGGGAAGAAAGCTGACTTGACAGCTTCCCAAAAGACGACCATTGACATCTTGCACAAGGAGGGCAAGACACAAAAGGTCATTGCTAAAGAGGCTGGCTGTTCACAGAGCTCTGTGTTCAAGCACATTAATAGAGAGGCGAAGGGAAGGAAAAGATGTGGTAGAAAAAAGTGTACAAGC
>NC_060160.1:22116658-22135237 GCF_021292245.1 Micropterus dolomieu
CAGCCGTCTACCAGGAAGTTTTAGATCACTTCATGCTTCCTGCTGCTGACCAACTTTATGGAGATGCAGATTTCATTTTCCAACAGGACTTGGCACCTGCACACAGTGCCAAAGCTACCAGTACCTGGTTTAAGGTACATGGTATCCCTGTTCTTATTTGGCCAGCAAACTCGCCTGACCTTAACCCTATAGAAAATCTATGGGGTATTGTGAAGAGGAAGATGCGATACGCCAGACCCAACAATGCAGAAGAGCTGAAGGCCACTATCAGAGCAACCTGGGCTCTCATAACACCTGAGCAGTGCCACAGACTGATGGACTCCATGCCACGCCGCATTGCTGCAGTAATTCAGGCAAAAGGAGCCCCGACTAAGTATTGAGTGCTGTACATGCTCATACTTTTCATGTTCATACTTTTCAATTGGCCAACATTTCTAAAAATCCTTTTTTTGTATTGCTCTTAAGAAATATTCTAATTTTCGGAGATACTGAATTTGGGATTTTCATTAGTTGTCACTTTTAATCATCACAATTAAATGAAATAAAAATTTGAAATATATCAGTCTGTGTGTAATGAATGAATATAATATCCAAGTTTCACTTTTTGAATGGAATTACTGAAATAAATCAACTTCTTGATGATATTCTAATTACATATGACCAGCACCTGTATTATGTATCTAGTCAACACTTTTGGTGTAAACAGACATTCCCTTTAGTTCAGTGGAATAAAAAAAGAATCTGAATGGTTTTGAGAGTATAGGCTACATTTCATGGAGGTAACGCATCTGGTTTCAAACTTTTGTATTTAACAAATGGCTTAATAACCATCATCATTCTACACAAATGCTGAGTGCATTGTATATTCATTGTTTAAATGTAAAGCGATCTACAGCAATGCTCATGATTCTGTGCTTGCTCTTGAACCCCTCTTAGTCAGAGCACACTGCTGCTGGCCTCTCATTATTTGGGGTCATGGGTCTTACCTTGGGGATGGAGACGTTGGCTTGGAGGCCCTTGATTTTCACATTATCTGGTTTGACGGACAGGTCTGTCTGGCCATGGGAGATGTTGAGCGAGCCAGGGGTCGTGCCCTCTGTCTTGGACAGCTTGTGGTCCTGCTTGCCTGTTTGGCTCTGTGTGGAGTCAGAACAGTGAGGCATCAGTCATTTGGCACCAAAGCCACTTTTGAAACTGGGAGGCAGACTGTTGTGAAATCGCAAATAACATAAACACTTATTTCATACTATTGGTAAATTACTCAGACTGACACATTTGACACTATCACAAGAACTACAGCTTTCACTTTGAGGAAAAAATCAGTCTATTATTAGATGTAAGCTTTATGTCAACATTCAAAAACCTCAATGATCATAAATAAATATTACCATATACAGCTGAATTGCTCTGTTCTGTGCATTGTGGTACTTACAGACTCAGTGACTGTGGACTTGCTGATCTGATAGGCTTCATTGAGGACTTTCCCATGCAGGTCATCCAGAATGCCTGCAGGATGACGAATACTGGCAAAGTGGACCATGGATTCGATGTACCTGAAAGAGGCCAGACACACAGTTGTAATAAAACAACATTTCATAGGGTCATAATCATTTTGTTTTATTTATTTGATTTTAGTTACATTTAAAACACAAAGACTTCACAGATCCAAACTGTATTATCAGAAATGATACAGATATAAAAATTGCCCTTTACGAGCACAATCAAATTTACCATGTCAGTACATGGCCGTTGGCCCCTCTCCAACCTTCTAGCTACAGTTGACCATTTTTTAACCCAGCCCTGTTAGCCTTTGGCAAACTAAAGATTCACACTGGTAGACAACAAAGAGCGAGACCAGACTCTGAAGCACTGTCAGCGGAATTTTAGATGCACTGTGAATAGTGATTAAATTCACTTGAGGTCAAATTTTTGTTTCAGGCTAAAAATAACCCTTGTGTAGTGTGAGAAAGGCTTTATTTAAGCCAAGTTTTGTTTTGTTTTTTCCTAATCTAAAAAGGTTTTTAAACAGAGGGAGATAGCAGACCAAAAACAAACTATATTTTAAATCAGGACAAAGTGAGAACATGAACAGCACACCTAGATGAAAATGATTTATTAAAAAAAAAGAAATAAAGTATAATTACTACCTGTCCAGGGATTCAGCCACAAGGGGCGTGAGCACCACATTGATGGCTCCCTTCACCTCCACGATGGCGGTGGTCCTGGTCTGAGTTAAGGGCTGCTCCAGAGTCCAGTCATCTGTGGTTGTGTCCTCATCTGTGTTCTCCATGGCCCTCTTGTCCAGTGGGGTATATGGTGTACTATGAAGGCATAGAGATCAGGCATTATTTATTTATTTATTTATTTTTTTATATATATATATTTTATATATATTATATAGAGTAAAAACATAGCATAGGTTGCTACTTGAAAGGGTGGAGTGAAGCAATGCTTCATTTGGGCGTTGTCAAGTACAGTGAGATATACAAATCCCCCCCCCCCCCAATTACCTGTTGTTCTCTCCCATCAGCTGAAGCCCTCTGTCCAGTAGAGAGCTGGCTGACAGGCCCTGCTTTAACACCTGTAGAGTATAAGTAAATGCTGGATCTATTAGGGATGGACTCACATCATTTAAGCATTAAGTTTAACTGTCATGTTACATGCTGAAGGAACCACTAACCACACAGGCAGACAAAGATTAGTTAGTTATAAGTCAAAAGACCTTAAAGCTGGGGACAGAGAGCTGGTCAAAGGAGGCAGAGCTCTCCTCACTGGTGGGTGTGTCCAAATCTAGGGGGCGGTGCAGAGAAGACTTGGAGGTCCTCTTATTGGTGGGCTGCTTGACAGACCAATTTGAGACCTGGCAGAGGTGAAGTGAAGAGAGCTTTATAATTTTTGTAAGATAAGAAGCAAAATGAAAATCAAGCATATGTTTCAATCATTGCCAGACCCAGGATATGCACATATATGGACTAAAGTCAAAGACTTTACCTGGTAGTGAGCTAGGTAGCTCTGGTAGCACGCCATGACATGGGGCTGGCGGGTTACAGGGCCTGGTTCAGCCGTCTTCTCCGCCTCCACTGAGCTCTCCTCCTCCATGGCCAGGGCTGAGACGAAGGAGGCCTGCGATGTGTGGCTGGGCAGGGGCTGGGGCGGCAGTGGGGGCAGCACTGGGGGCAGGGGCAGGGGACGTGGCTCGGTGATCAGCTCCCCATTGAGAACATAGGTGAGGGGACCCTCAACACTGTGGTAGATGGAGCTCCGGCTGGGGAGGGAGGGGAAGTCAAAATATTTACACATGAGCGTGAAAAGATAATGTCAAAAATATAAATATAAGCATGGGTGTTTTTGGTGGCAAATTGCCTTTTGTTGCACTTGAATGACAAGAAAAAGCGTGTTGAAACATTTTGAGGTTACAGAAAAATGACACCGTAGTTGCAGAACAACTGAAATCCAATTTGCCAAACACGCCAGCAGTAAGTGGCTGCCCACGGACCAAACGTCTCATTTCATACAACACTTCTAGATCACATCCTTCCTTGCATGATCGAATCACAGTAATAAATGAAAGCTAAAACACGTTTAGCCCTGGGACAATTTGCTTAACACAATGAAATGCAAAACTTGTTGGGTATTAAATATATAAATGTCATAAAGCCGTTAATGTATTCCTGCATATTGGGCCGTACAGTCATTTTACAATCACTGCAAAGATGTCAGTGTGAGTCATCAGCAAGTTATTTGACACAACTGTCTACTGCCTGGTTTTCATGCAATGGTTTACAGCAGTACAAGCTCAGCGTTAAAGACCATGCTTTTGGGATAACTAATACATTCATTGTTGTTTTTAAAGGCAAAGTGTTTCTATATTCTCGGCTTCTAATATTCTTGAGACACTTTTGTCTAACTCCAGATACCAAAAAAAACTTTGCTCTATTGAAATGTAGTTTGAATATAGAGGATATGTTTTTGAAAAATCTTGAAACTGTGACACTATGATTATACCATCCAAATTACACATTAACATCCTGAAACGGGAACTGACCAACTGGAGCCACTTCATCATAAAAAACAAATTCCTGCATTGATCAAAAGCTTAAAATGTAAAAATCAAAAATCCTTCACAATGGCCCCTTTAACTTTATTTAAAAGGGTAACACTTCAAGCAATCTGGCAAGGTCAGAACTTGCTAGACAGGTCATTAATTCATCTGCTCTTACAGATGAGAAACAAGAGACTCTTTGATGTTACTGTGAGCTGTCTACACTCTACCATTACCTTAATCCCGTGCTTAACCTTGTACTTGATCTGGCCATCCACCCAGTCTCCTCTCAAACCCTTTAACTTTCAAAACTTCTGTGAGTTCCCAGTGACACTGAGCTCCATTTGCAGAATATTTCATGCTCCATTTTCTTTAGCATGTTAAGATCTAAGCTGACCTGTAGTTCTCCATGTGATACGGGGGCTGCTGTGGCTGCTGCATCTGCTGCCTCCTCTTCTTCTTGCGGCCCGGGTACGTCCCTGGCCCCTCATCAGCGCTGCTGATTGGCTCAAAGTCCTCAGCAGCAGAGAAGTACGCCTCACTGTCAGCCACAGACATGCTGGAGTCTGCGGAGCGGTACTGATGGAAGGTGTTGGAGTCAGCTGATGGTGTGAAGGGAAATGAGCCGTAGCTCCTACGCTGACGTGGTGAATCGAGGACGTTCTCGTCGCTGCGAGAAACCTCGCTGCTGAACTGGACGCCTCCGGACAGAACCGGTGGAGGCTTGTCAGTGAAGACGGCGGCTGACAGGCTCTTGGTGCTGCCCAGTCGACTTGAGTGTACAGAGGACTGGCGCTTGATAGGGGAGCAGAGGGGTGAGCGCACAGAGGCGCGGTCCTGGGAGCTGTTGGGGGAGACTGGCGAGACCTCTGGGACTTCCCCTAGGGTGCTGCACATAAAGAGAAAATAACACTCAGAAGCTATTATTGACCCTGTTTACATTATACACGTATATGATTATATTTAAAGAACTACAACCTGGCTGGAAATCCTGTTTGTGCTGCCTTCTAGTGCTTCTGACATCTTATATTTATGTGTCAGAATTTTTTTGTTAATAAAATAAATCAGATACTTAACAGTAAAAATAGAATTTAGACAACAACTCACTCGGCAGGGCTTTTGCCATTGACGGGGAACATGCGTTCCTCGGTGCTTGGCGAGGGAGAGTCCTTCTCTCCAGCCAGCAGGGGCAACGCGGCACTAGAGGAACTATTTTCTTCAGAGGAGGAGGCGGAGCTGTGGGAACGTTGGGGCACCTGGAGACTGAGGTGTTGCTGACCACGCCTCTCAGGCAGCTCAGGAGGCAGGCATGGCGAGTGTGTGTCCGTCTTCAGTCCTACAACTCTCCCTGAGAAAACATCCATTTTTTAGTATGTGATGATACTTCCAAACATTTTGGTTTTCTGTATCAGTATGTTACATTCAGTAGTTCGCTCCACATGCTTATATTCTGTATTTCATAGGGAGCTGGTGAAGGTTTCAAGGTAGGTTATATTTGTCATTTTACAACACAAGGTTGTATCATAAGATACATTTTGTAGTTCCTTTTAGACAACTCACAAAAAAATTAACATTACATATAAAATTACATACACTAGAGGGTATATGGTATATGCACGGTGTATTCTTAGTTCTAAGGTCATAGACAATCTTACTCGTGGTGGTCCCTGTATGGGAAGAGTAGCTGGTACTTCAGTAATAAATTAAACATTATTTATTTTATCTATTCCTAATTTTGCTTGGGATTCACAAAGAAACCCTCAAGAAGCTCTGGGGAATATCAGGAAATTAGGGGTGGGAATCACGGAGGCCCCAGGATACGATATTATCACAATACTAGTGTCTCGATACGATATTACTGTGATTTTTAACTTCTTTTCAATATAAGCAATTTAATACCTACAATCAAACTTCAAATTATGTCACCAAAGAAAAACAACATCTGTTTTATCTAAAAATATAAATTTTTGTTTATCTCGCTTTTTTAGTCCACTAGATGGTGCTGTTGAGTTTTCTAGTAGACTAAAAGAAGCAAGAGATTTTATTATTCTAGTACCAAAAAAGTAAAATTCTGCAAAATGTACAATTTATATAATAAAAGATCGATACTTGCCAACCGTGTATTGATACAGTATTACCACGGAAAATATCGCAATACTGTGCTATATCGATTTTTTTCCCCCCACCCCTACAGGAAATGTATATTTAATCATTGCAAATCCATACCATCCACTTTGGGTGTTTCCTTGGTCATAATCCACTCCCCTGGCTGCAGCAAAGACTGACCATAAGACATGTCTGAGTCAGTGCTGGAAGAAGAGAATGCAGATGAGGAGGAGGGCGTCAGCTCTTCAAGCTTGAAGAAGTCCAGGCCCATGTTCGTACCTCCGAAGAAGCGGCAGCCTCCGAGGCAGCCGCAGCGGTTCTTGCTGCGCTTGTTGCGAATGCCAGCCTCTTCTGGCCACAGAAACCAGAGTCTGAGGAGAAGAGGGCAAAGAGAGAGAAAATCAAAGAGAACGATGAAGAATGCAGCAAATAAAAAAAACAGACACTGTTTGTTGGGAACTGACACTTTGTAGTTGAAGTTGCTGTATGTCTGTGAGATTTTGCTCATGCTTTCAAACACACCAGGCACTTGTAAAAAGAAAATGCTGCAGTGACCTCTTTTTCATGAGCCCTGATTATCATTTAGTACCTCCTTCTTTGTTCAGTTTAGTTTCCAGAACTATATTTCTGCATTGACGTACACTCCTAGAATAATGGATGTACATATAGTACATACATACATACATACAAACATAACCTTTTCTCATTTTACATACAGTGCATTCAGCTACAGTAATAAGAAACACAATGTCCAATTACAACCTAGACAAGAACATCTATGCTGATAATGGTTCCCTGCAGACCTTTTATGAGATCTTGAATTATTATGTTGAATCTATTATCACAGTAGTTGGCCAATCTACCAGCTGATTATCAAATATGATGAGCTGGATTCACTGGATATGATAGAAAAAGAATTATCTGGTTTTGTTTAAATATATCTACTTTACATTATGAGCTGAACATCTTATGACCGTGACCTATTATTCAGCGGTGTGATGCAGCGAGTGAGTCTCTTCCACTTTGAAAAGAAGTTTCAGCACTTACATTTTTGCAAGCAGTGTTTTTAACATTACCAGTGTCCACTGATTCAACTAAAAGGTGCTGCTATCTTTGAGCAAACTCACAAATAAAATACGGGTTAAGGATAGTGGCCAATGATGACAAATAGAAGAAACCGAAGAATAGTGAGAGAAGTGCTTGGAAAAGTAAATAACACACGACAGTCTATGTTTGCTACCTTTTGGTTTGAGCATCGTGTAGCTCCAGAAAATGTCTCTGCACTTCACATTTGGCTGGGTGGTCAGCAGCAAGGGCAATGTCTGCTGTGATGAGGTTCAGGTTGACTGAACCCGCCTCCAGCCAGACAGAACGTCGCAGCAAGGGGGGCTGACCGAGACCTAACGGCTGACCCGGACCTTGACCCTGTCCAGCCGGCTGCAGCCTGGTCGTCTCGCTGTGCTGCTGCTGTTCAATGTACTGCCGGATGTTTACGTCCTGCACCACAGCGCTGATGCCCTCTCCCACAGCCTGGTTGTGCAGGTTGCAGTTGGCCACACGAATGATACCCGTCTGGGGAAAAATGGAAAAAGAACAACATATTTATAAACTGACATGAAGTTAAATTGTTATCAATAAATTTACTTAAAATACAATATATAAATGTTTGGTGCTACTTACCTTGATGTTGGCAGCACAGCCATGTTCCACAATGAAAAGATCAACTCCATCCACAGCCAGTCGGGTCATGGTGTACTTCAGCTCCTCTGATGTGCGACAGTGACCTGGTAGGCAGCTCATCTGAAAGACAACAGTCATTCCATAACAGAAACTTTTCACTGGCTGCAAGGAAGCCACCTCCAAGATAGTCTGGCTTTATCGCTACATAGCCTGTGGCCACAGCTGCTCAGTTGTCAGACACTAATGAGGGCTCTCAGGCAGCGTTTTTAAAAATATCCTTGTTAGTATTCGCATACAAACAAAACGTTTTGTGAAACAGACTTGATTTCTCCCAAAGTTATTTCATACATCACGATGTTGTGTATGCCTGCTATGTATGGCTGCTGTGAGCAGATCAATAGTTTTGTGTTACAGGATGTTCAGTTTCTCCAGCTGTGTAAAGGTGTGCTTTTCTGAGTCAAACATCATTAGAGAAAGGTTCACAGTGGTCTCCTTTTATTATCTGTTGCCATTTGCACATTTCCTTTCACACTGGACAGCTCTGATGAACATTCAAATCTCACAGAAAAAAGCCTTCGGCCATAATGAGCTAATTTAGCAGCCTCCAGCATGAGATTCAAACGCTGCTAAGTGGTTCAAACCAATGCTAGACAGCACTAGCAGACAGAGTGACCATGTGAGAAATGAGGCTCAGATTTTTTTTTGCAGCATTTCATGGTATACCGCCTGTCTGTACCTTGGCATCACAGATGCGTCGGTCGGCGCCGTGCTGGCAGATGACAGAGGGCTTGGGTTGTTCTAGCTGGAATTCTCTGGACACCACGTGGAAAACGAAAGTCTCACCCCACTCTATCAAACTGGCAACCTAATAATCCCAAAGACACACAGACACATTGCTACTTCAAAACATCAATTAATACAATTAAAGGCAAATGCTGAGATTAAAAACTAAATATTGTATTACTTTTGGATCATATTCTATTGTACAGGTGGTTTATACAAGAAATCTAAAGTACCACACACACACACTCCCACTCAGCTGACCTAAAGACACATGACATAATCATAATGGAAGGCTGCGTACATTTATTTATTTACACACTACAAATCACTCTTCATCAATCAAACATTTCATTTCATTTATTTCGGTTTGGTCATTTACAGATCATTCAATCAAATCATTCAAAACATAAACACTATAGATGACCAGGTGCAGGCAGAAGCTAAAGCTTATTGTGCCTGCCCTTAGCTTTAGAATCATAAATGCAACTCATTAATGACAACATCTGTTCGTAAAATTAACAGTAACACATAAGTGGACCATTGTCCACACCAGAAACAAGCCTATTTAATTAATTTTCATTCTAATAAATATTTTTCCAATGTTATTCTCTTGTAGATATTTTTAAACTGAAAAATAGACATGGCTTGTTTTAACTCATTACAGCAACTATTCCACAATTTAACTCCTTTATTTGATAAACAGTGTTCTCTTAATGTAGAATGTACTTGTGGTTGATTAAATATACATAATCCTCTAAGATTATATTTACTTTCTCGCTGGGTAAATAATAATTGCAAGCATTTAGGAGTTTTATTATATTTGACTTGATAAATAAACTTTAACGTATACAAATCAACTAAGTCATAAATACCCACCTGTGGAACAGTGACCCTGCCGGTGAGCCCCCCAGCCTGCATGTCGATGAGCCAGGCGTACTCCAGTGTGTCGCTGCCCAGGGGGAGGCCCTGAGCGGAGAACATGGCGTGGGCCCTCATCTGCAGGCCAGACAGACTCAGGTGGCCGTCCCTCAACACCCCGTCCGCTGTGGGACGCTGTGGGCAAGAGAATGGACTCTCACGCACACACATTTTTAATCTTACATCACTGCCTTGTGACGTGTAGGTAAACCCACAGAAACTGAACGTAAAGTGATATTCATTCCATAATATCCCTGCACATGCCATTAAAAAAGCTTGTTATCTCACTGGAGGAGAGAGATCAGGGCTCCGCATTCTTTGTCGGGGATTAGGGAGAGATATTCACTCTGGGAAACAAACAGGATCCAACTCATGGCTAAAGCTTAAGAGATTCTGTGTGGTTATACAATATGCAGGTGCTTATGCAAACATGTGGCTGATGAAAAGCATGTTTTATTTTACATTATGCAATGCTGACCCGCAAGCTTCATTCTGGGTGTTTTCAATGGACTGAGTCACCCCTTCAGCTACCACATTAAAGTAGCACATTAAAGTTGTTTGTGTATTAAAAGGATAGTAAATGATTGTAATCCAAAACACTTTTTGTTAAATTCTGTGAATATTCCCTCACGGTTTGCTAGCTCTCTCGTTTAGGTGCATTTTCCTACATGTTACATTTTTTGTGCTTCTGGACAGGTGTAGTTGTGCTTCTGACCTGGTAGTTGTCACTGACGAAGATGTGAATGGGAGACAGGAGCAGCTGAAGCATCGTCTCCTTGTAACCCTTTTTCATCTCAAAACACAGCCGCTCCAAGAAGCCGGATGGACCTTCGGGACCCTCACTGCTGCAGTGCTGGGGGCGCCGAGAAAGATGGAAAACATGTAGACTCATGCCTCAACATGGGTCAACTCAAAAAGCATAGCTGGCAGGTTTAATATAAAGACGTATTGCTTGCAACCCAGGAAAGTTCAAATATACAGTATATCCACACAGATGTTCACTGTGTACATTCTGCCTACATACTGCATATTATAATAGTGTATTTTGCACTTCTTTCTTTTCTCATATGTTGGGTCTTGACATTTTCATAGTCATCTAATTATATCCTTCAAATTTATGTTTTATGTATTTCTTTTTTCTCCATGTCTCTACAACATGCATAAATCGGTGCGCATTTTCATCATTTAGATTTTACACTGTAAAACATGATGGAATACTTTCATAATCTTTGCTGTACTCTGTACACTGAGCTCCTTTTTCTTTTCTTTTTTTTTTTTTAAACCAAACCATGAAAGTGAACTGTTGGCAATCATCAGTTTTACCATTGGCAGTCGGCCGTGGACTTTGTAAAGGTTGATGTACACTGTGATGTCCCAGGGGCGCAGGTCCAGAGGATGGATGTCTGAGGCTCCCTTCTGTTCGCTGTCCTCCATTCCCAGAGGAGACCAGCCGAGGCCCGAGGAGGTGCTGGTGGACAACACGGGGCTGGTTACTGCCTCTTCAAAGTCTGTGTACATGTCATCTTCACCAAAATAGTTTTCCTGTGGAAAACAGATGAAAGGAAGGTTAGAAGGCTGTTTCATAAATTGACTAACTGGATCATTAACACAAATTCTTTCCTGGTGCTTTCATTAGAATCCAAACTCTATTAGATTATACTCACCATTAAATCGTACTACTCATGACACTGAGTGCAAAACACCAACACACACACAATGACTCATTATCAAAGGTGTCACCAAAATCAAGAATTCTGTTATTGCAAACTGAATCGAGGAATTCTGTACCTTGATGGCGATTAGAGCTCGGAGCAAAGGCCCATAGAGGATGATTTGAGAATCTGGGGACATTTCCATCTCCACGTGAAGTCTGTCAGGTGGGAGCTCTGAGGGATCAGTCGGTGCCCGGCAGTGGGCGGCTGAAGCAGACGTGGAGGTGTAGCGCGGTTGGGCGTTGTGGGGTACCGAGGAGTGTTCTGGGGGACGCAGAGCCGACAGCATGGACTCCTCCATCTCGGACACTTAAGATGCAAATCACAGGCAAGTTAGACGACATTTTGTAAAACAGCTCGTTAAGACAGGTAGGGTGACTGAGCGAAGATTATAAAGAGAGTTCAAATTTCTTACACAGTCCACAGTCTCGTGGTTGGCTTTAGAGCAAACAAAGTATTGATACTAAAGCGGTAAGCTTACACGACTGTTTGAGTTGTTCATCAGCCTTCTGGGGATAAATAGGGTGCCAGGTGTAGTCAATGATGAGCAAGAAGTTGGGCACACTCCAGCAATCCAACCAGCCATTTCTGATGTAAGGAAGACAAACATGTACGCTCAGTGCATAGTCTTAAGGCTACGTTTATCATCATTTCAAGTGGATTTTCCAGTTCATCATTCGCTTCATGAACCGTTCAAGTCAAGGACATAACAGCAGAGGCGAGAGACAGCAAATGGGTCGCGCCTGATTTCTCTGAAGCAGAGTGCACCAGTCCAGACAGAATTCGACCGTAACCTCCCAGGGGGTAAGTGGGTCTCTCGCAGAGCTACATCAGTACAGTCTGCCGCTGGGCTATACATAATGATCTTTATCAGGTACAGAGTGCACAATGCATGCACTATCCAACTAGTAACGGTTGTCCAGCATCTCTGTGAACTTTCACTGACCTTTAGCATATAATTTAACATTCTCCAAGAGGAATGTGGACAACGGTGAACGCAATGATTGGAATGACATGAAGGCAGATTTGTACCTCATATCTTCAATGAGGGATACCTAAATATTAAGAAGTCGTCAAAAAAAGCATAATTTTACACACAACTTAAGCCATTAAATAAAACTGTCTGAACTGAGCACAATCAAAACAGCCCTATTAAATGGCTATTACACTTCAGTTAAAACCCAAAACAATGCAACAACAATTGAACCAACCCAAGCATAAAAAGTGAAGGTTAGTTGTACATTTATTTGAAATTTCCACCTACTACCTTGGCAACACTTCCTTTCTACCTAAGCACTGATGTTAGCCAGTGTTACAATGATGAATCATCCTGTCCTTTGCCAACACACTCACTTCTTGCCCACAACTAGAGAGAAATAATTCCCAGGTTTAACTCACTCTGCGTGGGTGATGTTCCTCCAGCGGGACTTGGTGGGTTTGGGAGGAGGGGCACCTTGGTTCTCCCCTGGCATGAACATGTCTGGGGGCAGCTTAACGTTCTGGTAGTCTTTGGCCAGGGTGAGGAGTGGGTAGCGGCTAGGGTGGCACTCCGGCAGGGACAGTCGCATGTCTGTATCCTCCGCCTGAGGAGGACAAAGTACATATAGGCATACGCGCCCACACGTATTCATAGTTTGTGTCAAAGTATCTATGTGCGCATAGAAAATATATCTGAAATCTGATTTCTCATCTCAAAAGTCATCATCTACCTGATATCAAAACACAGTATGTGCAGTTCTGTAAGAGCATTTCCAGACAGGAAAAATCCTACCAATTACACTTGAATAAAAGAAATGCATATTTATCTTTAGAAAAAAATCACATTCACTTAAAGCATGACTCACCCTTAAGCTGAAGCGGGTATGGCAGGTGGTTGGAACAAACTCGTTGAAAGGCAAAGTGAACTCTATATTGAGCGTCTCGCCGCATGCTGCCAGGTACACTATAAAAGATCAATAGTGCAATTGATTAGTCTGCCCTGCTCTGGGATTAAGTGGAGTATATACTGTACAATATATCATTACTTAACACAGTCAAAGTATTCTGTCACGGACATCAGCGTCCAGTCTTAAAGACGCATTAAGTTATCGAATTTTTCATGGCTGGATATGGATTTTTGGCACATTTTACTAATGCCTAATGCTACACGCCTAAGTCTGTGCATTACACTGCAAAACGGTTGCACAACTGTATCCACTGTTTCAAATCTATTAGTATAAAGGATTTTATGATGGTAAATTGAACAAGAATTTTTTAATGCAATTTTTTTAATTGTTATTATAAATAATTCATTTCTAAATTAATGGCTTGTTCAATCAAATTGCTATAAATTTAAAAAAGTGTAGAATTCTGTGGTATTCACAGAATTATCTGTATGTAATGTGTATCAGCGTTTTATGAGCCAGTGATTTGTGATCTGACTGAATTTCTTACCATTCTCCTGCTGCTTGGTGGAACAGTCAATCCAGTTATGCTGGTTTGCCGCCCAGATCATCTCAAACTGGTGGAAAAAGACCTTGAACTTCCAGGAATAGGGCACAAAGGAGTAGATGTCTGGGGCGCTGTCACTCGCCCAGTCCTGTATCAAATCTAAAACAAAAAAACAAAAAAAACAGAAGGAACCATGAAAACGTGAAAAATTTGTTTTCCTGTTATTTTCATACATTTCACAATTAACATGCTAAGCGTTAAATGCTAAAGATCTTATCTGCTGATTATCTTGAGCTATAGCCAGGCGGTCGTTCAGGCTGTTTGCTGGAGGACTCACCAGTGAAGAAGTTCTTCTGGGCGTAGATGAAGTGGTAGGTGGCCTTGTACACCTCAATCTCACACTGCCACGATTGAGGCATATTCCACACCCGAGGGTAGCTGGCTATGACATGAAACTAAAACAATGGCAGAGTCAAGACAGTTTCACTTACAGAGCACTTACTATGTGTATGCCTGTTGACATTGCATTTGCTCAGCTTTCCCTCGCATCTTAAGCCAAGGGGTGAAGTGATTTTTCTAAATTTTCTCAGAGCTTCTTGTACAATTGCATGCCACTTACAGCCAGCATCTCAGCCTCCAGAAGAGTTCTGTACTGCATGCTGCTGGTGGTGTCCACGTGAAGCAGCTGGCCTTTGATGGTAGGAGAGTAGCCTGAGGGCAGAAGAGGAAGAGAGAGAGAAAAGCAAGGGGTCATCAATTCTCAAACTCCAAAGCCAGGTCACATCCACACACACGCACACACACACAAGCTCACTTACGGTGAGAAGAGTGATACACATGAACATGCTCAATGGAGTCTCATGTAGAAAGGTTTGCAGATTCCAGCTACTTTGACTTTACAAAGTGGTTTTACAGCAAATGAGGAACAATGGAATACTTTTAAGATAGATATTCCCTCTAATCTACAATTCACAGCGGTTGCACATGTGGTTTTGTTCCCCTTGATGTTGCGGTCTTATGTCGGTCTCTTGAATTTTGACATGGACTTTGCTCTGGCTCTGCCGATACTGGATGTTTTCATTGTCATTTATATAGCACACAGATTATTTAAGAAGATCCTACATGTGTATAACAAGTAAATGTCAAATATTTAGAAATCATCAATAACATATACTGTATTTAACTGAAGTAAGGAAGTTATATTACAGAGCTCCTGCCCTTTAAGTATTAGTTTTTATGTGCAAAGACAGTCACTATAGAGTCCCTGTTTTGGTCTTGAGCAGGATTACTGACTTTGGCCTTGATTTTGGTCTTGAACCCTCTCTGATCATAGAACTGATTCATGCATGGCCATATTCAGGTAGTTCTGAATATTGTGAGGATGAAACTACATTCACCCCAGATGCAAATTCAAAAAATCCACAGTGGAATGTTCGGGGTGTCTACGTCTATGTACATATGTATCTAACTGTAGCCAATATATTGTTTTATTTTATGTTACCATATTTTAATATAGGCCTACACTTGATAATATATGGTGTGTGCAGCATGAAAGAACTCCAAATTCCGTTTCGTTATGCAGCCTTGTGCTGTATAATGACTAATAAACAACCTTGTACCTTAATAAAATGATACATTTTAGCAGCTGTTATAAAAGAACCCTGCACAGTTATTTTGCAGCGACATTTTTCAGGTAGTTCACACTAAGACTGATGAGATCTCAACAGCTCCTAGTTATAAGCCTAAATAATATGTGAATTGTGATTTATTAAAACAGAAAATCTAAATAGAAACTGCAAAATGCTCCAGTCTTTTAAAAATCATATTGATGAATGATAAATTATGATACATTTCAATAGAAATAAATGTCAAATAAATAAAAATTCCAAATTTGCTATGATCATTTTGAAAATCCTAATTGTCAAAAACGTTTTTACATCCTACAGTATGTGTCTACCTGACTTTTGATTAAGCTGCTCATCGTGGGTATCGTTCAGATATTAGTCAGTTGCAGAATAATGTAAATAAAAATGCTCCGTATTTGTATCTTTTTGACCACTCAGAGCGCTTTTACACTACATCTGCATTCTCCAGTGCTCAAACAGAAACTAACATTCACACACATTCATACACAATTCGGGGTTCAGTATCTTGCCCAAGGCCTTGCTTCAACATGCAGCCTGGAGGTGCCGGGGATTGAACCACCGACTTTCTGATTAACGGGCAACCCGCTCTAGCTCCTGAGCCACAGCTGCCCCAATGGGAAATAATGGGAAAACTGTCGGAGTTGGCGTGTGCTTCTACATGAACAAGCAAGTTGGCACATCTGCTATGGCAGACAATCCAAGTGCTGACATTTTGTTCTACTGCTCTTCGAAAAAACACACACACTTACCGTTCTCTCCTACAGTCATGGGGATGTTGACCTCCAGGTAAGAGCCTGCACCTACATTTACATGGATGGCATTGGTTTCCTAGGAACAGTGATGAAGACAGCGAGCAAGCAGAAAAGTCATACATGCTGTCAAATTACTAGAGAGGGAGCCTTACTGCCTTAAAAATGAAATAAAATCATCTAATCTGAACAAAAATACGTTCAAAAGAAGTAATAAAATGACAATCTTCCCTGACTCAAGCCATTTTATGTTTTTATTCAACATGCATTTATGTTGATATTTAGTATGCACTTCACATACTCAGCTTTGAGAAAAGCCCTGCACTGCTCTAGGAGGAAAATTTGAAAAAGCATAAAACATGAGCCAATATCAATAGCTAAAACATGGTGAGGCATAAAGACAAAGACAAGGGGAGCAGCTGGGAGAGACAGAAAGATCACAGAGAATGAAAGAAAGAAAGGAGGGGGGGAAAGCGAGAGAAGAAAGCACACAAGAGTTAGAGAAAGAGTCACCCTGTTTTTGGTAAAAAGCAGATCGATGGTGGCGTCAGCAATGATGTTCATGCGGAGCTCAAAGGCCTGGATCTGCCTGGGTTTTCCCGGCTGGGCAACCTCAGTCACTTTCATGGCCTGGTAGTCCGCCGGGAGGAAGAACTTCCACAGACAGTCCCTGAGGACAGTGAGAGTTCATGTAAATGCAAGACCAAATCTGTAAAGCCCAAAGTCTGAGTCTCACTTGACCACAGCGCCACTCATCTTACATCTATTCCATTTGCATCTTTAAAAGATATCATGGTGCTATGTTTTCCGACTTAATGTAATTTACTAATTTCAGCATTGCATGCAGGGGTGGAAATTAACACCCGCCAAGCGCCAAATGTGGTTAGATTTTCCATTTGGCGGCTAAATGTTGGAAGGCTACCACATTGGCGGGTAAACGTATTCAGTACGATATCGCCATATAGGCCAACTAGCTTTTTTTGACGGTACCAAACAGTGGATCAGATTGTTTTTTGTTGTGTATTGCACTTAAATTGGTCCCCGCTGTACCAAGGGATCTAAAATCGTGTAACACATGGATTAGGGGTGTTCATTAGTATTTCACATGCATTTGTCCCTAAAATAGATACATGCGAACCAGAAAAAAGATTTACGATGTATGGGTAAAAACTGCAACCTACAGTCATTTTTGTTCATAAATGGTTATGATTTTTTTGTTAGTACTTAAATAAATTACAGGCCAATTTAGACTGTTTTTCTTGCACAAAGATTTAATAAATGAAAATAACCTACAGTTAATATTAGGCCTATAGTAGTGATACACTTTAGATGAAAGTTTAATAAACATAGTGGGGGGCAAAAACGAGGCTGAAGCAGAACATAAAAAATATTAATTAATGAGGATGTTTAAGTTGAATGATAATGCATGATTAAGAGTGAGTAGTGATGAGATTTAAGGTGAATGATTAATAAGCATCTTGTAAGTTTATAAAACAATTTACTGTTATGTCTTAAGTAAATTTAATAGCAATAAATTAATTTTGCTTAAAATTTCAATCTGGTGTCTTCTTTAAGTTTGTATTCGGCAGAATACCTTATTATCTCAATTAAAAGTAATGAAACAAATGTTTGTGACAAAAAGGCAAGTTATTATTTTGGCCGGTAAAAAATATGTTTGGGCAGTGGATTTTTTCATCTACCAGTCCCATTGGCAGGTGAGCCAAAAAGTTAATTTCCACCCCTCATTGCAAGTAAATGAATTAAACTGCCAAGATTAGTCCTTCAAAAGCTCACAGAGGAGGTTCCGTAATAGTTGCATTTTAATATTTGCCAAGATTTTAACCACATGTAAACCATTTCTTTTATGTCAAGAGATTTCATGTTGAAATCATTGCTCACCTCTGACGGTCTGCCCAGGGGCCGTAGTTGAAGTCAGTTCCCTTTCCGCAGACAATGTCCAGACCCCAACACGGAGGCAGGTCCTGAAGCTTATCGCCCTCACTGCACGTCTCTGCCTCCTCCCCACTCTCCTGCTCCACGGGCACCAGACCTGCACACGCACAAACACATTTCAAGCCTTAGACGACTCCGACAGCAAACTGCAAACAGCAAACAAAAAGACACAAGGACAGGAAAAGCCTTGCAGACAAGCTTGAAACTACTTCATAATTATCTAGCCAACATCCAAGCTCACAATGTTCTGCCAGCAGTGACGCGTAGTGTCAAAATACAGTATGTCCCAAACAAAAGGGAAGAAAGACAATTTCCCACTACCATTTTTAGATTGTGTGTGTGTGTGTGTGTGTGTGTGTGTGTGTGTGTGTGTGTGTGTGTGTGTGTGTGTGTGTGTGTGTGTGTGTGTGTGTGTGTGTGTGTGTACATACCAGGTTCATCCTGGTAATAGTAGATGTCAACATCATTGGACTGCATGACCACAAAGCCTTCGCCCATCAGTCTGGGAGGTCTAGATGCGAAACAGTTAAACACAGTTTAGAGTACAGATTTTATGCAGA
>NC_060160.1:22135257-22150367 GCF_021292245.1 Micropterus dolomieu
ACATTTGGATGCATAGTAGAGTCTGGTGGGCCCTGGAGAGTTAAACAAGAGACAGATTGCAGACAAAGTCCTGATAAAGAACAGACTCTGTGTGTGTGTGTGTGTGTGTGTGTGTGTGTGTGTGTGTGTGTGTGTGTGTACATACCAGGTTCATCCTGGTAATAGTAGATGTCAACATCATTGGACTGCATGACCACAAAGCCTTCGCCCATCAGTCTGGGAGGTCTAGATGCGAAACAGTTAAACACAGTTTAGAGTACAGATTTTATGCAGACGTTATGAACTCTGTAGCAACATTCGAGTAGGACCATTAATCATGAATCATGACTTTAATATTCCGTCCGCATTGAAGCTTGATTCTGGCATGAAGACACTCTTTCAATTTTAGAAATGCAGTGGCCTTCCTCTTACATCTTTCTGCTTCATCTCAACGGACATTCCAATACAGCTTTAAGACGCGTCAAGGACTGTTGGAGGTTGAAATCACTGATGGCTTTTGTAGAGGCGACAGTTGCCAAGTTTTTATTGAGAGTGACTCCTTAATCACTGAGAGTTAGGGGAATTTTACTCTCCATATCGTTTCGTTTAGTGAGAGTGCGGATAATGGTATCGCTACTTATTATGCAGCACAGTTAAAGCTGCCAGGTAAAAAAAAAAAAAATATATATATATATATATATATATCTTTATTCTATTTTTCATAAGAAGCTTGCACCTCCAATACTTTGCAAACTAAAAGCAGTCTGTTTTATTTTGTGCAACAAGCAGAGAAATATACAGCACAGTCAGTCCACTGCCAGTATTTAAGATTCACACAGTATATTACATATTGTAGGATAAATAGGAAGACACAGAGAGTGGTTCACAGAATTATCAATTTAGAAAATATATAATGATCAAATTTTCTACAGTCATTATGGTATGCTTAAAAAATTTATTATTTATATAAAAAGTTATTATTCTTCAGGCAAGAGCTGTATCTCACTAGTTTCAGTACTGGCAACGACATAAGTTGAAAAATGATGTTTACATGTTTCAAAAATTGCTTTGAATAAATAAATACCAGAGTCTGCTACATAATTCAATCTCTCTGGTACTGCTTTTATGTGAATTTCACCCTTGAATTTAAACAGCAAAACCTCACGAACTATCAGCCTTTGTAAATGATCGATTTTACAGCAACGCTTGGATTAAATTAAAAACAGGTCTAATTTTTCTTTATCAGATAGAGATCTTGACTTACTCGTCATTCTGCATGCCAAGGTAGCGTGGACTGGGAACCAGCATGACACGCACGTTCTCCAGGGAGCCTTTCACAATGTGCATGTACTGGTCCAGATGGCTGGATGGGGGCTTGGTGGCGTATGTTAGAAAGGCGTCCTCAAAGTTCACACACAGAGTTTGAGGGAGGTAGTGGTTCCCAAAAGCCAAACGACCCTACAGGAGAGGAAACACACAAGCGATGAAGGAATGATGCCTACACACTTCAAAGATGCTCTTTTCCATTTATTATCACTTGTTTTTCTAAACAAGGCTCTTCAGCTATTTTTTTAAACTGGAACCTGCTTCCTTTTTTAGACCCCAGACCAAATCCCATTAATTTTTGTTGAATTTGTGAGGTACTTACAGTGCTGATGTTAACTTTGATGACAGGGATGAGGGAGCGCCAAGATGACGTGGGGTCTGGACTCTCTGCTTTGATGTTCACACTACACGGGGACCAGAGACATTTGGTCTTCCAACAATTGAACATTGCTACATTTTTAGTTAGTACAACTCATTTGGCCGTCACTAGGAAATGAAAATAGCTCTCCTCTGTGAAGACCAAGTGGAAAGCTTCCGGTCAGCGAACTCATGCGGACGCGGAAGTCCCTAAAACCTGCATTCTATCGAACGGCCAGAAGAGGCCGACTCTTCTGTCTGACCATAAAGGAGAGTATGAGTCAGGGCAGGATTATCTGTGATTGACAATTCGTTACCATGGCAAACTTGTCAGTCAGGCTAGAGTAACTCATACTCACGGCACTGTGTAAATTTAACCAGTGTCCTTGAAAAAGCGTATTATGAGCTGGCTGTTCACTTTCCCTGGTGACCAACGTTACATTTAGTGTTAAGCCTGTTGTTTGCTAGACAAAATTATCAGCCTGATTAAAATGACAGTTAACATACAGATGCACCTAGCTAAGCAAGCTAGCTAGCTCCACACACGGCCGTTAGCTCCACCGTCTAGTCCAAATATGGTCACGTCCGGTGCCGCTGGTTGCAAAAAATCAACTATCGGCAAAACTCGAGGCTTCAAAGCAGCAGTCCACAAACCAACTGGTGACGTCACGATGACTACGTCCACTTTTTATATACAGTTTATGGTGCAGACACATCCAGTGCATTTGGTGAAAACAGAAAAGCAACATTTATGCAGCTTTTTTTAAATCGCTTGTTATTAAATCTCCATTCACCAATCATGGGGAAAAAAATGGGCAGTTTAATATCATCTTAAGTTAAGACAACTACAGATGCGCAGAAGTTCCCAGCAATCAGCAACTCAATGTTGAATTTGATTTTCCCTGAAGCCTTGGTTGTACCTTTGTAGGGTCTTGCTTCTGTCCTCTCGTCCCCTCTCTTCATCTTTTTTGGGTGTTATGAGTGTGGGTTCCAGTCCAAAGGTCTCCTGCAGTCGTGCATAGAGGTCGGTCCGATTGTAGACGTGAAATTCAAAGCCGTTAACAGTCACGTAAAGCCTGGTCTCTGCCTTGGGGTCTGACGACAACAGAGAGGAAACTCCAGAACTGGTTCATGTGCAAAGCTGCTGCTTCATCAAAAACAGACTGGAGAGCTTTCCAATTTATTGAAAAATACTAACAAAAAGATGAATTTCATTTTTTTCTTAAATACATAGTGTATTAATTAGACAAGAAAATCAATCCAAGGACAGCTAATTATGGCTGCATTTAACAGTATCAGACTAATTACAAGCTGCTAAACTAAGTTCCTGTGTAAACAAATACCTACTCACCATGCTGTTTCTGTTTTGGGTTATACATTTTCCACCAACGAAATATGAGGAAGCCATCCTGTATCCTGTAACACAGAAAACCGGCAAGTTTATTTGTATAGCACATTTTGACAATGAGGCAATTCAAAGTGTTTTACATAAAGGCCACATATGGCAACATAAAAATACAATAAAAAAAAGGTAAATAGAAATTAAAAACAAGATAATACAGGAAAGTAAAAGTTAGAGCGCAGTGTAAGATTTTAAAAGCCTCACATTTGATTTAATCAAAAGTAGCCACAAAAAGAAAAGTCTTCAGCCTTGATGTAAAAGAACTGAGTTTCAGCAGACCTGCAGTTTTCTGGGGGTTTGTTCCAGATATATAGACCATAAACACTGAACACTGCTTCTCCATGTTTAGTTTTGACAGGAAGCAGACCTTTCCCAGATGATTTGAGAGGTCTTGATGGTTCATAAGGAAGCAGTAAGAAATGTATTTTGGCCCTAAAACATTCAGTGCTTTATAAACCAACAGCAGTATTTTAAGATCTGCATAATTATGGTAACATATTTTGTTGTTTTTCATAATCTGAGCCAGTGGATGCATGTACATGTTAAACAGAAGAGGCCCCAGAATGAAGCCTTGGGGAACTCAACAAATTATTTTTGTCAGTTCAGATATGTAATAACCTTCAGACACAAAGATGTCCCTATCCTTTAAGTAGGATTCAACCTAGTTTAGTACTGTGCCAGAAAGTCCCGCCCAGTTTTCTAGTCAGTTTAGTAATATGTTGTGGTCGACCGTACCAATTTCAGCACTGCGGTCCAATAATCCTAAGACTGAAATTCTGCCACTGTCAGTGTTCAAATGGATGTCACTGAAGACCTTAACAAGAGCAGTCTCTGTGGTTAAAATCCTGACAAGACGACATCAAAACAGTTTAGTTCCAAGAGCTTGTTCAACTGTTGAAAAACAGCTTTATAAATGATTTTACTTAAAAACAGGAGGTTTGATATGGGCCTATAAGTGATTATAAATGAGTCTAGATTGGGTTTTTTTTTGTTGTTTTTTTTTTAAGAGTGGCTTGATGACTGCAGTTTTTAGGGCTTGTAGAAAGCAACGTGAGAGAAGAGACACAATGACAATTTGTTTAAAATAAGATCTTCGAAAAAGCCTGTTGGCAGAATATCACGACCGCAGGCAGAGGATTTAAGATGTTATGCTGTTATAATGTAATGTAGGTAAAAGTTCAGAGGCTACTGACACAGGAGGGTTTGTTAGCCCATCAACAGTAGCAAACAAGGCATGTGCGTTATTATTGTTTTTGCCGATGACATCACTTCCCAGTCTCCCTTTACATATGTCATAATGAAAGCTCTAAGATTATAGAGGAACAGAGCAGAAGCACTCAGTGCAGCAAACGTCAGGTTACCTGATAGACATGTCTTGGTTGATGTAGTAGACATCTCTGAACATGACTTTTCCTGACAGCACAGAGAATGAGAAGGAGCCTGCGGAGGGGTCAAACACATTTTTGTGTTACAGACATATTAGTGTGTAAGAATATTTCCATTGTATAAAGTATATGATGTAAGTTTTCAAAAGCAAATGAAAACCTTTTTGGATTTGATCACAGGGGTTTGAATTCATACCAATATTCAAACTAATTAAAATGTTAAACAAAAGATATAATCAGATGGATGGGTAAGACCTGAAATATGACAAGACACACCTTCAGACATGTTCAAAGCTGCTTAACACATTACAAACTGTGTGTCTGTAATGTAAATTCAAAACTGTGCCATTTGCTCTTGAGAATTTGCTCTTATGCTTCTGTTTATTTCCAAACATTTATAGTCTTATAATACTTGTTGTAAATGCCATCGTTGACCAACCTCTTTAGTTTGAACCAATCTAAATAAAGCATTTTAGAAACAGATTAGTGGGCACACAAGCAACACAGCCACACATGTTGGCAGAGAGACGTTCACTAAGCCATGCCGTCCCCATAAAACTTTAATGCTGTATTCGTTCTTTCACTTCTTGTTTTGTCATAGCCAGTTAACTGCAGGTTTGTGACAACATACTCTGCTGTGCAATCTGTAAAAAGTTCAACACAAACATGTCTCATCGCGAAGTAGGGATCACTGGGACAGGCTTAGACTTCTTTCTTTGGAGTGTAGAGTATTCAGGGTGGTATTACAGAGCCGAAGCACCTGACAAAATCTACTCTTTAGTAAAGAAATTTATGTTTTTGGAACAGATTAATCACTTGATAAAAAAAATAATAGCACACTTTTTTTGGGTTTGTTTTACACATTTACGTCCTCAAGGAGCTTTACAACTTGAGTTTTATGTCATTTATCTAGAGAAATTCAATCTGGTGTGGGTGTAGTTTGCTGTGCAGCCTCTGTGGAGATAATCACAGAGAAGCCAGCTCGTCATGAAATATTCAGCGGAGTGAGTTAACGCCTTGAACTGAAAGCTTTGGCAGCGATCCTCCTCCCTATCCATCACTGTGTGACAGAGCTCCTGAAGCACACACCAATGTGAATGTAGCCATCTTTGTAGAGTCTGTTGATGATGAGAGTGAGGATGAGGCCAATGTTGCGGGAGTTGTAATAAGTTAGATAGATGATCCATCCACAGGACAGAATGGTAGCTGAAAGACATAAACACACCACAGACAGGTTTGTTAACACGAGGATTGAGACAAGGCAATAAGTAATACGACATGTTTTATGTTTTCTAATGCTTGGAATAGTTTGGTTACAGTAAAGTAGGTCTATACTTTCAGATGTGATCACTAATGCTGACTGCTATTAAGTCAAGACTCTTTAATTATACATGTGAATTACCTTGTTGTTAACAAGCTCAACAAACCATGATTGATCCTTTGAATACAACGTGCCAGATGCTACTTTTCCTGACATGACACAGAATCAGCAGAAGAAAAGACTGCAGCATTACCGTATGAGTACTCAAACCAGTAACAGATTTGGAAACTTAGCAGAAATTCCATTCAGAAATGTGTTGGTTTTTTGGGGTTTTTTTTTAAAAAGGAATACAGCGATGCAAATGGAACTGAAAAAGTAAACTTATCAAATCACTGAAGGGTTTTGTTTAACGTTTTTATACTGAAGTTGCTGCTGGCATACAAAGAAAACAGCAGCTTCATTCTGTCAGTCGTGCAATTTCGTTGGCATACTGAGAGCTGCACCTGGACTGAGCAATAACTGGAAATGATCATCTGTCATACTTTAATCACATTATATTGAAATTAAACATTAATAAAGTCAGCTTGATTAAAGCATTAAAAGCAAAATACTAATGAAATGACATCTTAAACACATTAGAGAATATTACAGTTTTATCATACTTTATACCATGCAGCGTAACGCAACAAACATCAGTTCATTTAACACAATTACACATATGTCAAAAGAACTTATTATAAACTGATATTAAAACACTTTCTCATGCGTACCACATTGTTGATTTTGTCTTCATTATTTTCCAAATGAGCCACTACTATGCCCCTGATGCTGAACTGTCCCTTAGCACATTTTTTATGAGTATGAAAGCCAAAGAAGGTTATTTACGTCTGCCTAGAAAACTTCATCTCACTCATATAAAGTTAAAAGGACAGAAATAATATTAACACTCCCCCAAATAGCCAATATGTGTACCAGCCAAGAAAACTGCTACAAAATATAAATAAATAAATGAGGTATGACTCAAAGTAGCTTCGGCCAAAGGAAGCGAGAGCACATCTTCTATGAAACTGCAACCTGATCCGACAGGTGTGCACTTTAAATGTGACAGATAACTTCAAGTCAAGAAAATATCCTCTGATCTGCATGTTTTCTCCACAATGAAGATACAGAATACGTACCAACGAGGAGCCAGATGAAGTTCGAGTTGTGCTTGTTCAGAAAGTCATCCAGATCCCCGTAGCTGGGGAAAGTGCTTTCATTGTTTTTGGAAACATGCCCATCCATGGCTACAGGCTATCAGTCTGATGTCTACAACTGAAAAACAGAGTCAAATATCACACTACTTCCAAGAAACAGGAACAAAACCAAGATGGAAAAGCAAAACTGAAAAAAAGCATGTGCACCACAGTTAAGAAAGACAAATAGGCAAAGTTTTACAATAAAATGTTTTGAAACATGCAGCATGTTTTCCAGGAAGAGACAGTTACCTAAAAATTCATTCTTAAACCAAAATGGAGCCAGATGGAAAGGTATATTTGGTAAATACAAAAGACATGAGGGAAAAATTAAGATATATTTATACCACCTTACACTTTTTTCCTATTTATAACTAAACTGAAAAGAACCAAAACAACTGCAAAGTGTGATGATTGTATTAAATATAATTAAGCCAACTGTTACAACTAGAGAAGCCATTTCTTTTTCTCGACAAATCATCAGAAGCTTACTAAATACCAAACGCAAGCTTTTATTTGATGAAGGTTTAATTTTAACAAATGACATGAGCTGTATTTGCTGCTAATTATATGCAAACGTAAGAGTAATAAGGATGATATGGGTATTCAATTAATTGACAAACACAATAAATAGCCTAATTATCATAAATTCAATAAAATAATCCGTGCCACTCAAAACTGCTGCTCCCACTCTGCCAGTCTTTATTCTACAAACAGCCTGCAAATGATGATATTACATTAAAACTTTAAATGGGTTGCCCATTCTCCTGACAACAGAACTAGGTCTACTGTCTTTGTGGTCAGAGCTGATTTATCTGCGCAGACTGTTCATTGTCTCGCTGTGTTTACAAAGGTTATTTTGAAAGGGAGGAATAGTAGAAGTAGGGGTGGGCAATCTGACGATTTTAGATCCAGACTGTGATCTCAGGCATCCACAATCTACTTCACAGGGAATAGTACAGGTTGCTACGTTTAATGTCCTCTTCCTTCTGTTTCCAAACTTCACTTAACCTCAGTGACTAGTGGATCTGCGTTACGTGAACAACCCTTATGCTGTGCTGACTGGACAAATTACTTCAAAGTAAAAGTTTTCTTTTGTATACAAGTGTATAGCACAGCTTTGAAATGTGTAAGACTTGATATAATTTGTCGTACCCCTTATAGGAGCTGAGCAAAGGGAACAAATGCTTGCTACGCTCATAAATAAGTGCACCTCCTTTGCATGTCACACGTGTGTGTGTGTGTGTGTGTGTTTACAAGTGCATGCTGTGATCTCAGTCAGCCCATGCTTAGGAGTCCAAAGCTTGAATCCTGCTACACACAAACAGACTCATTCACACTCACACACACACACAAACACAAATCCTCATCTAATCCACTTTAAATGACGTCGGCTGCAAAACCACTGAGATGTGACCAAACCCAGCACTCTCTCTTACAGTATCTAAATGTGTCTTTTTGACAGATACTACGTTTTAAAAAGTAAAATGAATTGTTGAATTTGACAGAACACCTAGATCTCACAAGGGATTCGATACAAGCTACCTGCCAGATGCTAATCCAGTTCTAGCTGTTGGGTTTGTTCACCATGTCAAATTAGACAGGAGGCACATACTCATTTATGTGGCCAGTCTTTCTTAAAAGAACTAAACAGTGTTGCGTCTCATATACACTCCCTAACTTTGATGAAGAGGTATGTGCAGAAAGATCAGTGACTCATCAGTTACCTGAGCGTTTTCAGTTTTGGTTTAGATGTGAAGGAGGGTTATTCCGTCAGCTAACGCAACTACCTATCCATTTTTAGTTAGCTACCACAACTGTTCAACCAATCTTTCTCATGTTATCGACCACCAAAATTGATACTGTACACATCAGACAAAACAGCGCACCTGTCAACAAACCTAAATGAGAACAGTTTTGGGATGTAACTGTTTCTATTATTGCTCTGAAAACATGGCCATTATCTTAAACCTGACCTTGCCTATCAGTAGAATACACACCTTGTTCAATATGACCTGATACATTTTCGTAGCTGCTGTAGGCACAGCGGTCATGCACAAAGCAGCACTTTAACCACATTAAACCGTTTATTCAAACATAACGTTATTTCAGTGCTGTTTGGGTGTTGTTATGTTGCTAAACGTTAAAGATGATGGGAATGAAAAGAGAACTGTAACTTGACTGCCTTTGGCTTTGTTTACATATTGAACTGGTAGAGCTAGGTTAACTTTATCATCGATATGTTTTCTGTCTTGATATAAGCTATGTGTTTAGCTAAATTTCACCATGGCCAGGCGCAACTTAAGTTATAACAACCGCTAAATTAGTAATTCAGTTGACCATAAATTAACTGACACCAACCATACACCTAGCTAGCTAATCCCAGGTCTTTGGTCATTTCCTCAGCATTATCCTCAGCACTGGAAACAAATACGAACGTGTTTTTTTGTTTGTTTTTTATTAGTGTTTGTAACGTTACTACAAAAGGCTGCTGACCTGTCCAGCACAGTTTCTTAGCTAATGACGTTTTAGCTTGTGGATAATGCAGCTATTTAGCTAACCGCTACATATCATAACGTTAGCACAGAGGCTAGCTAGCAAGCTAATGACAGCAGGCCGCACCCTGTAACTTCTCTTTCCACAAACTGTGAAAACCAGTCCCTCGGTGATAGTAAAATACCTCAATGTCCCCGATAAAGCATGTGGTTTCATCTTTGCTCCGGTTACTCAGGAGTTGCTGTCCTTTTGTCGTGTGGGACATGGGCATAGCTAGCATCCTCCGTTGAATATTTACCTGGCAGACGGCCAGTCAACATCTCTTCCTGTTCTGCAGAGAGCAGTCACAAAATCTATCAATAGGGAAAATGGCAAGGCAGAGACTGACCAATTAGAGGAACTCATGAGCGAGGAGGCCACACGCAGTATTTTCTACCTATCAACGGGAATGTTTTTATAGTAGTGGGAGTGTTTTTATGTTGTTATTGGTACAGTTTTCTTTAACCCACCGCAGGATCAACAGGATTTAGACGCAACATCAGATATTCTCTGCCATTTTCCTACCTGTTTATTTATTAAAAATGTCTACTTAACAAAGTTTCTCAGAGTATAACAACCAAAATTACAACCTTAGAAAAAATAGATACAAAAAAGAGTGTAGGCCATATTAAAGTTATTTAAACGCACATATGCATTTTAAAAACGATAGATTCGACATAATCAAAAATAAGATTTAAAAAAAATTGAAGATTTACTTTAACTAAAAGCATAAAACAAAGAGATTAACTCTCGTTTAAATTGTAGCTCAAGTCATTTTCAGCATAAACCAAGATGGGATTAAATATTCAATATGGACCATACTGTTTCCAGGTACCATGCTGAAATATTTCTCTTATTCTGTGAATATAATGTAAAGGGGTTGCAGATTTCCATCTCAGTCTAACAAGGCCTCTGGCCAGCAATAAAGGCTATGGATTTCTGAATCAGTGAAATGCAGTGCTGCAGGGACCACTCCATGCCTACTCAAAGAGTCATTAGCATGGTCGTTGTAGTTGGTAAGTTAGAAATAAAGAATTGACTGTCCACTGACATTGCATCCCCAAATATAGTCTATCCAAGGGGAATTATTGCTATTAGTGATCTTTTTTGTCATCATATTGAAGCAGAAAGTGTAATGTGGCTGGTCACGCTAACAAAATCCACACTTTAAATTCTACCAGTTTTGTTGTTAATGTTTCATTTAAATCTTGTTTTAAGGTTCTTGATGTGCATTATGTTTAGAAACACATTTCCTCAAGAAGTCGGTGCACTTGTCAGTGTCAAGTGAGAGAGCTCATGTGGAGTAGTGAGGGGGTGGGAGCATGAATATGGACAGTGTTATGTGTTGATGTGATGTGAAGCCTAATAAATTGTATGAACTCCACTGCAAACTGGACAAACAGAAAGATGGATCCGCATTATGCGCTTGTCTCCTCTATGAAACGTCTTTCCTCACTGCGCTGCATTATTATAAACTATATAAACTGGTCATGGGTATATTTCCCTCTCTCTTCATCTCCCTGCAGTGCTCATGCATTTTCAAGTTTGCTGTCTGCTGTAGTGTAAAACGTTCTCAAATTGTCGCATTCCCCAAGAAGATGAGGCCCAGCTAGCAGGGCTCGTCGAGGATCTGAGCAAGAATGGGTTCCCTGTAAGAAAACCAGAGAAACCAGTTCTTGCTGCCCAATTTACAGAAGCCAATGGAATAAAAGGCAGGTCACTACTGGTTTCAAGGATTTCCAAATAGACACACAGGCCTCAGTATGAGGAAGCACTCTCTTCTGCCTGAGCAGCCTGCTTTAACCCTGCTTCTGTGTGGTTTGGATCCAGGAACTCCCAGGATACATCTGGAACTATGATGAAACAGGCCTACATGACCACTTCCTGTCTACAAGAGTTTTGGCTGAAGTTAGATCATGCCTACTTTGAAATCACTGGATTTCAAGCTGTGGCCCAAAGTCCTGCTCCAAGCTGTGGCCAAGCTGTAGCCCAAGCCCTCCTCCAAGCCCCCTTCATAGCTCTGTGCAGAGCACCTCACACTTTGTTAACCTGGTAGATATTCCCGTCTGTCAGCATGCTGCCACAAGTAAGCGGTCAAAGCCCCCAGGCTTCCACCTCGAAAGTGATGCACACTTTGAATATGTGCCAAGCAAGACGAAAGGAAAAGGAAAACAAACAACCCAAAAAAAACAAGCCAAAATGCCAAGAAGCCAAGAAGTAGGATGAGTCGTGTGGTTTGTTTGGGGACACAGAGGTGCCTAAAAAGCAGAGGACTGGATCTCAAGGGTAATTTTTGCATTGAAGCATTTTTTGTACTGCCTCAATTAAATTTGTTCAGTTCATTTATGATCTCAAGCATTTTTGTTTTAGGAGGGAGGGGGTTGTTGTGACGGTGAGAAAAGACAGCTTTATACTGTATGAACTGTGGATGGATTTTTAAACCTTCTATTAAAAAGTTGAACAGAAATTAACGTTGAGAACATGCAAAGGAAAATGTGGATGTGAAATTATATCAAAGTATGAATTAAATTGTGCAATAAAAATTATATTAAATATAAGTCGTCCAAATCACACCGAAAGGTCCCCAGTCACACAGATGTTCCAAAAAAGAGAGTATGATATACAATATATAATTATCTTTCCTCCTCAAATGGATAGGTAACATCTTCAGTATTACAGAAATGTATCATGTGTGGGCTAAAGTTCATCACTCCAGTCTGCAGTGTGGTTCATACACTTCACTGATAAACCACAGATTTGTAGAGTAATTTCTAGGCTTCATGATCAAAGAAAGCTTTTACATCATGTCAACACTTCTGTCCATATTCACCTATCCCTCTCTCTCTCGTCCACATGATTGCTCGACATAGATTTTTAGAAAAGTTGAACATGCTTTAACAAAAGGAACTCGACATAGCTGAAAAGCCAACCAACCAAACCCAAACTGTGCTCATCACATCGTCTACTATCTCACAGCTTCAGCTGCACAACCTTGTCTAACAGTTGCATTGGTATTGAGGAACTTGAGGAGGAGGATGTGGGTAGGTACATAATCAACCTGGGCCGAAGACGCATCTCTCTCTGGCTCTTGTTCGGGCTACTCAGTGAAATCAAACCTACTATGTGTGCAGCATTTCACTTGATGTTGCCCAATAAGAATCAGAGTTAGACTCTCAACAAGACACTGGGGTCTAGAAACCATGTTGACAGGAAAGAGGCAGAGGAGGAAACTGTGAAATCAGCTGGGGCAGTGCAGGCTGGGCATCAAGGCCACTGTGGCTGCAGGCCATATCATTTTTTTGAGGGACACAATGCCAAATTGAGGGGGCAGGAATTCCTGCCTTGGTCTAGATCAAAGTGATAGATCAACCAATGGACCGACGTTGCCTTTCCTCAAAACATGTTGCTGGCATTGTGAGAAATTTTGATGACTCTTGTCAAACTTAATACTTGTATTTAAAATGTGTTTGCCAACATGGAAGTCTTTTTTCTGAAACGCTGCTTTGTTCACATCACTGCAATAATACATTCTGTGAAGAGCTGCGTCAATAGGGTACTATTACTACTAAAATGCTCATCTTAACACAAATTAATTACTGTAAGTGGATTGAATCTTAAAAGTAGCTGAAAATTACTGAATACAAGAAACCATTTGATTTTCTGTTTAATTTAAAAACAATCTCATGTCAGAGCACCAAAAACTGTTAAGCGTATAATATCGACTTTTTTGTTATCTGTAAGAACAGCCAGAACTCTAGGGTACTGTTTAATGTAAGAGGCGGTTGTCGTGCCCTCCTCCAGTCACAACAACAAAGCCTCCCCAAAGAACACGTAGGAGACGTTTTACTGAAAAGGTGCCAAACATCCGGCTCACAGCCTTTCACTGCCAATCAAGCTTTCCCCTCAAGACCAACCTATTTTGGCTGTGACTATAAAAGAAGCCTTATCTCACATGGATCCCCCCCCCCGTGAATGTTTTTTCAACTAAATTCCTGAAGGACGTTCTTGGAACAGTCGCTACAGATATTCTAGTAGTAATTAACAGCTCCTTCACTTGTGGTTCATTCAACTCGTTTTAAATATGCAACAGTTCAAGGCCCTCTAGAGGACACCTAATTATAAGTATCTTGCTTGAGGGAAGTATAGATAGACCACAATCTTCAAACTGCCCTTTTCATCAAGTGGTTTAGAGAAAGCAGTTTCGTCGCAGATGATATGTATGGATAGTCAGAGAAACTGCAGTCAGGTTGTGAAGGACTTAATGGCCTGCCTCAGTTAATGTTATTATTTGTGCCTCACTGATAAATCACTGCTTTACTATATTCTTTTCAATTTCAATTCAGTCTCACCCCACATACTAATGTTATTATAATGCTAGTTAACGTTAGTCACAGATATAGCTATTAAATGGGCCTGGCTGTGTGTGTATCACTGATTGATCTGATGTATGGTGCTTTCTCAGGGTTCATTTAGACTGAGCACACATCTAGTTCCACTGTGACTCACACAACACTTTGCCAGATTGTTGTAACATAAGACGTGACGCAAGACAGGAAAAAACATAAAGCACATTCAGCAAACTCAGTTCCATTAACCTTGTCAAGTGATAGTTTGTCAGCCAAAATTGAGCTTGCCAGTAGAAATCAAGAGAATGATGAAGATTTCTATTTCCATCAGCAGTGCTGTAAAAGTAGGTGGTGATTCTGAGGGCCAAGCTAGAGTGGGTGCACATACATTCCACTTACAAGTTGCCAGCCTTCCCAAAGATAATCTAAAAGACAATAGTAATTTGGTTGTATTTTACCCTGCTCTTTTGTGCCTAGAACAGTTTTTTGTATTTTGCTTTCAAGGCACGGCCCATTGTCCCTGAATACATCTGAGAGCTTTTTAACCTCAGAGTCAGAGCTTAGCCTGATATCTGAAGGTAATGGGATGATTTGTTATAAAGGCCCCCTTCAGGTTTGGAGCTTGCTGTTTGAGGAGCGTAAGCTGGCAAATAATTAGTTTGTTTCTCTCTATTCAAATCATACTTTATTCTTACACAGACTATTTTATATGTCGCTTATAGCCACGGTAGTGGGGGGAGGTGGGGCACAGGCGATGTCAGTCTGTTGGTCAGTCCACTACTTTGGTAGTGGCTGGGATACATTAGCCAACAAGTGAACATTTTGTTCTCAAAGTTGATGTGTTAGAAGCAGGAAAAATGGGCAAGTGTAAGGATTTGAGGATTTGATTTGGCACCAGGATGCACAACAGTAAGAAGGTAAGCCACAGTGTGATGCTTTGGGTAATGTTCTGCTGGGAAACCTTGGGTCCAGCCATTCATGTGGATGTTACTTTGAAACATAGTACCTACCTAAGCATTGTTGCAGACCATGTACACCCTTTCATGGAAATGGTTTCCTGATTGCAGTGGCTTCTTTCAGCAGGATATAGCACCCTGCCACAAAGCAAAGATGGTTCAGGAATGGCCTAAGGAACACAAGTTCAAGGTGTCCAAATTCCCCATATCTCAATCCAATCAAGAATCTTTGGGATGTGCTGGACAAACAAGTCCAATCCATAGAGGCCCCACCTCGCAATTTATACTGAACAGAATTATTAAGAGCAACACTTTTGTTTTTTCCCCC
>NC_060160.1:22150467-22153519 GCF_021292245.1 Micropterus dolomieu
TTGAATCTTAAAAGTAGCTGAAAATTACTGAATACAAGAAACCATTTGATTTTCTGTTTAATTTAAAAACAATCTCATGTCAGAGCACCAAAAACTGTTAAGCGTATAATATCGACTTTTTTGTTATCTGTAAGAACAGCCAGAACTCTAGGGTACTGTTTAATGTAAGAGGCGGTTGTCGTGCCCTCCTCCAGTCACAACAACAAAGCCTCCCCAAAGAACACGTAGGAGACGTTTTACTGAAAAGGTGCCAAACATCCGGCTCACAGCCTTTCACTGCCAATCAAGCTTTCCCCTCAAGACCAACCTATTTTGGCTGTGACTATAAAAGAAGCCTTATCTCACATGGATCCCCCCCCCCGTGAATGTTTTTTCAACTAAATTCCTGAAGGACGTTCTTGGAACAGTCGCTACAGATATTCTAGTAGTAATTAACAGCTCCTTCACTTGTGGTTCATTCAACTCGTTTTAAATATGCAACAGTTCAAGGCCCTCTAGAGGACACCTAATTATAAGTATCTTGCTTGAGGGAAGTATAGATAGACCACAATCTTCAAACTGCCCTTTTCATCAAGTGGTTTAGAGAAAGCAGTTTCGTCGCAGATGATATGTATGGATAGTCAGAGAAACTGCAGTCAGGTTGTGAAGGACTTAATGGCCTGCCTCAGTTAATGTTATTATTTGTGCCTCACTGATAAATCACTGCTTTACTATATTCTTTTCAATTTCAATTCAGTCTCACCCCACATACTAATGTTATTATAATGCTAGTTAACGTTAGTCACAGATATAGCTATTAAATGGGCCTGGCTGTGTGTGTATCACTGATTGATCTGATGTATGGTGCTTTCTCAGGGTTCATTTAGACTGAGCACACATCTAGTTCCACTGTGACTCACACAACACTTTGCCAGATTGTTGTAACATAAGACGTGACGCAAGACAGGAAAAAACATAAAGCACATTCAGCAAACTCAGTTCCATTAACCTTGTCAAGTGATAGTTTGTCAGCCAAAATTGAGCTTGCCAGTAGAAATCAAGAGAATGATGAAGATTTCTATTTCCATCAGCAGTGCTGTAAAAGTAGGTGGTGATTCTGAGGGCCAAGCTAGAGTGGGTGCACATACATTCCACTTACAAGTTGCCAGCCTTCCCAAAGATAATCTAAAAGACAATAGTAATTTGGTTGTATTTTACCCTGCTCTTTTGTGCCTAGAACAGTTTTTTGTATTTTGCTTTCAAGGCACGGCCCATTGTCCCTGAATACATCTGAGAGCTTTTTAACCTCAGAGTCAGAGCTTAGCCTGATATCTGAAGGTAATGGGATGATTTGTTATAAAGGCCCCCTTCAGGTTTGGAGCTTGCTGTTTGAGGAGCGTAAGCTGGCAAATAATTAGTTTGTTTCTCTCTATTCAAATCATACTTTATTCTTACACAGACTATTTTATATGTCGCTTATAGCCACGGTAGTGGGGGGAGGTGGGGCACAGGCGATGTCAGTCTGTTGGTCAGTCCACTACTTTGGTAGTGGCTGGGATACATTAGCCAACAAGTGAACATTTTGTTCTCAAAGTTGATGTGTTAGAAGCAGGAAAAATGGGCAAGTGTAAGGATTTGAGGATTTGATTTGGCACCAGGATGCACAACAGTAAGAAGGTAAGCCACAGTGTGATGCTTTGGGTAATGTTCTGCTGGGAAACCTTGGGTCCAGCCATTCATGTGGATGTTACTTTGAAACATAGTACCTACCTAAGCATTGTTGCAGACCATGTACACCCTTTCATGGAAATGGTTTCCTGATTGCAGTGGCTTCTTTCAGCAGGATATAGCACCCTGCCACAAAGCAAAGATGGTTCAGGAATGGCCTAAGGAACACAAGTTCAAGGTGTCCAAATTCCCCATATCTCAATCCAATCAAGAATCTTTGGGATGTGCTGGACAAACAAGTCCAATCCATAGAGGCCCCACCTCGCAATTTATACTGAACAGAATTATTAAGAGCAACACTTTTGTTTTTTCCCCCTTTCATCATGAGCTGAACTCAAAGATCTAAGTATTTCTCTATGTACAGAAAAGGCCTATTTCTCTCAAATATTGTTCACAAATCTGTCAAACTAGTGAGCTGTACTCCTTTGCCGAGATAATCCATCCACCTCACAGGTGTGGCATATCAAGATGCTGATCAGACAGCATGGGTATTGCACAGGTGTGCCTTAGGCTGGCCACAATAAAAGGCCTCTAGAATATGTGCAGTTTCACTGTATTGAGTGGTCCAGGGGAGCTTCGCATAGAGTTGATCAGGTTGTTGATTTTGGCCTGTAGAATGTTAGTCCACTCTTCTTCAATGGCTGTGCGAAGTTGTAGTCAGGTCGAGACCCCAATGAGGACGACAAGCATGCAGATGAGCTTCCCTGAGACGGTTCCTGACAGTTTGTGCAGAATTTCTTTGGTTATTCAATTCAATTCAATTTTATTTATATAGCGCCAAATCACAACAACAGTTATCTCACAGCGCTTTTCATAAAAGAGCAGGTCTAGACCGTACTCTATGATGCTATTTACAGAAGCCCAACAGTTCCCACCAAGAGCAAGCACTAGGCGACAGAGGCAAGGAAAAACTTCCTTTTAAGAGGCAGAAACCTCGAGCAGAACCATGGCTCAGGGTGGGTGGCCATCTGCCTCGACCGGTTGGGGTGGGTGAGTGAGTGAGTGAGTGAGTGAGAGAGAGAGAGAGAGAGAGAGAGAGCCTACACAATATACACACAGAGGTACAGACAGTGAAGGTAATGTTGCTATAGACTAAATGAAAAATGGTACAGATATTTATAATAGTGTTAATGGTAACCATCGTAATGTTAATGATTATAATAACAATAATAACAATAAGACTAGCAACAATAGTCGTTGCAGTAGAGGGTGTCGAGCAGGAACACAGGGGCAGCAGGTGACCCGCAGCCACAGATCCAGACTCCACAGCTCCAGAGCCAGAAAACCTGCAGGAAGTGATAGGAGAGAGGAGAGAGACGAGAAAGCACAAGACTACCAGAAAGGG
>NC_060160.1:22153619-22171198 GCF_021292245.1 Micropterus dolomieu
GACTTCTAAATCACTGAGCCTCGCCTCCATGTCTATAAATAAACTACACTTATTACACGTACCATTACAGCTAAAGGAGGCAGAGGAGTAACTAAACATCTGACACACCGAGAAGGAGAAAGTAGGAGAGAGAGAGGGAGGAGGAGAAGCCATCGCTAGCTGCTAAGCTAAAGTCGCTAACGGCTAAGCTAAATTACTGTAGCGTCAGTTACCAAAACTTTAGAACAACTATGAGATTGAACAGCAGTCACTAAAAGATGGAAAGAACTGTGAGTGCTTAGGCAAAATTACTGTAAAGAATAAGTGTTTAGCGAACAGTTGGCCGCTGTAATCAAACAAATGTAACTGTTATTTAGCGAGAGCAGCACAACACGGTACCAACACACAAGCACCGGAAACGGAAATGAGTCGACACGCTTACCGCAATACGTCAGCACTCAGGGGAACACATCGACGATCGATGCGAGCCTTATGCGTTATGCAAACCGATTGTTGTAGCAGCTGTCCAGGTGGCTGGTCCCAGACGATCTTGGTGGTGAAGATGCTGGATGTGGAGGTCCTGGGCTGGTGTGGTTGCACGTGGTCTGCACTGCCAAATTCTCTGGAACGCCTTTGGAGACGGCTTTTGGTAGAGAAATGAACCTTCATTTCACAGGCAACAGCTCTGGTGGACATTCCTACAGTCAGCATGCCAATTGTATGCTTCCTCAAAACTTGCGACATCTGAAGCTGTGCTGTGCTGTATCATGGAACTGCACATTTTCGAGTGGCCTTTCATTGTGGCACACCTATGCAATACCCATGCTGTCTGATCAACGTCTCAGCAAAGGAGAAGTGCTCACTAACACAGATTTTGACAGATTTTGAATAGGCCTTTTGCGTACATAGAGAAAGTCTTACATCTTTGAGTTCAGCTCATGATGAATGCAAAACAAGTGTTGCGTTTATAATTTTGTGCAGTGTACATGAATTTAAGGATCTGCTACTGTCTTGGTGCCAGATACCCTTCAGAGGTCTAGTGGAGTTCATGCCTCGACAAACCAGGGCTGTTTTGGTGACAAACGGGGGACCTACACAATATTAGGCAGGTGGTCATAATGATGTTATGGCTGATCAGCGTATCTCATTTTAACAGATGGATTATTACAAAACGTTTTAATGGCTCCCAGACAATGTATCCTAACATCTTTGGTGATCCAGATTTTCCCTCCTGTGCCACCATGAGGTTGACATTTGTGGTTTTGAATGAAACATCTCGACAACTATTAGATGGATTGGATCATGGAACCCCGTACAGACACGTCCCAATCAAGATGAATTGCAATAATTTAGTGATCCTCTGACTTTTCATCTAGCACCACAACCAGGTCAAAATTTTCATGGTCCAGCACTGGTTTTGGTCAATTCTATGCAATACTAATGACATGCCGATCAGCCTCAGCGTTACTTTTTCTCTAATGTTAGCACGCTAACATATAACCTAAGACTATGAACATGGTAAACGTTATACCTGCTGAACAGGAGAATCATTTAGCTCAAAGCACTGCTGTGCCGCCACAGAGCTGCTGTAGATTGACTGTAACACAAACATTTGTGTAAATTGAAAGCCATGTAAAAGATGTTATATTAAATTTATCAGTAGATTTAAATGTAGAAAAGAGAACATTTCTGTCATTTGACGCATTTCTGCTTAACATGGTTCGACTGTCTGTCAATGTTCTGCTTTCACAAATTGTATGTAAATCCAGGGGGAAAAAAATGGAGAATAGCACATTCTCAACTCATTACAATGTCAATAAAGCATTTGTGGAAGCAATACTTAAAGCACCAGACCACAGCAACTATATGTTTGCAGTAAAGATGGATAATCCTAACAGCAAATAGCTGGGTTATTGCTGTGGGGAGTAAAAAAACAAATTCAGTGCAACCCATTTTACACACAAATAGATAAAAGCATTTAATGATGACACTCACTGTACGCTACGCACACAGATCTGCTTTTTCAGGAGGGATTGTGAAAAGATTTGATTTACAGTGCTTTTCTGTTTTTCTTTAATAAAATCCCTGGTCTTCATGATTACTCAGCCTTGTAAGGAACAGTTATTGAATAAAACTTGAAAAAAAAGGTAATCCACAAGTTCAAAAGGTTCAAAGGCCAACTGATCTTGTTGGGAGGGAGTGAAAAAACTAATAACTCGTGTTTTAATAAATAACATTTCTAATTAAATTGCAAATGTCCTAGTGGGCACCTCAGCCAATTTTAACACCATAAATTAATACAGACCCTCTTATTAACTGAAGGCATAGAATACATGAATAATTCATCCTGCAGAGAATAATTTAAGTCTTCTAAAAACATTAAACTCACATTATGCTTGCAGTTGATCAACGAAATATATCAAAACCTTAATTCTAAACGGCTCATAATGATCAGTCTTTGAAATCACACTTTGTATCGATCATTTCAGCAACGCAGAAACACACACTCAGACTAATGGTAGTCTGGTTTTAAAGAGCACATATGTGCATGCAATTCATGTAACAACAAAGCAAAAACACCAACAACAACATTTTCTCTATTCAATATATAAAGTGCAGGTGAAGAATGGAGTCAAAAGCTCATCAGTACGTCTCGTTCCTGCATGCTGGTGAAGAATGGCTTCCCAAACACAAACGAGTGCAGTCCTGCCCTCAGCTTCTCTGCGAAGGCCATTACAATGCTCAGGTCTCCTTCCACTGTCAGGTCCAGATCAGTCTTTAAATTGCGCAAGGATCGAAACGGCTTCTTCCCTTTTTGCCTGTGAAGGAAGGAGGAGGGACATTGTAGTGTAACTGGTAACAACCTAAAATAGCCAGAGTCAGAGGATTTGCATTAGCATCTAGTTGGGTTGCAGCTGTGCACTGGAATGCCATGTCACGATGAATTATGTATGCTGCTACGGGATGGCAAGTGAGCATAAATAAGTCTTGTCAAGGCACCTGTAAAATAGTATGCCCTTAGACCTCAGGCTGTTAGCAACACCATAAACAAGAATGCTTTTATGCTTTCGCACGAGCACACAAATAATAGTTTTGCTTGTGTAGTTAGTGTTGTCTCTAGAGTGAGATATGTTCAGGCATTTACTATGTATGGGAACAAATAGAAGCCAAAATAAAATCTCTGTAAAGATTTTAAGCATTTCAGACATGGGGGGGGGGTGATAAAATCAAATGTTTTGTAACATCATGGTAACATTCCCTATAATATATAATCACAAATGTAATTTGTTTTATATAATCTGTATTATAATTTATATTTATTTTATGAATACATTTTTTAAAGGATTGTGAATTTCCTTTTTGTGGTCTACAACTGAACATTTCAAGCTGTCTTGGTGACTAGTAGAATTCACTTGCAAGTAATTTTCTGTGTGCCCTCCCATTATACAGATGCCCTTTGTGCGATATCTGATGTGTTGCTTCCCCCCCTCTTGTGCCGTTTCCCCATTTTTTTTTTCTCCTTCTGATTTTTTATTTATGTATAACCATAGCATACTTATAAAGAAATGTACTCTTTGTGAACTTTAAACTGTGCATCGACTCTTGTGGATTAACCATCTAGGAGTAAATCTTTCCTAAGATTAGAGCTCCACAACTACTTCCTCTGGAGACCAGGAGGTCTTGAATGTAATGTTTGTTTGTTTTTTTACACATCCAGCAGATACAGAGTAACATTAATGTTCATAGTTTTAGTGTATCTAGCAGTATTATATAGGTGCAGTCCAGGAGGCTGCAGTTTCAAACCCCCGCAATCCTGGGACTGCAATTCTACGACCGTCGTTTTTTTGCGACAGCACCATCTAGTAAATTGGTGGTGGTAATGCATAGCAACACGAAGGCTGTTAACCCTGTCTGCTAGCACAGCCGATGTGCGGAGCTGTAGGGTTAACCGGTCGTCATACATATAGTCAATAACTTAGGTTAAGGTACACACCCTGTGATGATTAGGGTAAGTGTAATTGGCTTCGGGGGGCTGTCAAGAGTAACATAGCCAGCCAGCTATCTGGCAGTATCAAAGAAAACAAGGGTCCTACAAATGCAGTTCCGGTCCTAGGATTGCGATCCAGCCTCCGGTACTGTAGCTACATACAACTCGTTTCAAGCAAGTCACAGATTCACTTCTTTTAGCTCTGTTCTGGTCTCCACCGACTCCTGAGGGAAATAATTGGCTCTTTAGCTGCTAAATGCTCCACTTTGTTCACCAGCTTGTTGCTAACTTTGTTTCTCTGTCGTTTAATGTCTAGCAGGTGGTGTACAGTGGGTTTATCAGAGTTTTTTTTTCAATAAAAACAGACGCAGATGGAAACAATGCTGATGTTGCGCACCGAAAAAAAAACAAACAAGCTAAAAGATGCTAAAATACTGATAGTCTACACATAGTCTGGCGATACATTTATATTGGTTTGTCACTACAAGCAACACCTTTCACATGACAGTCAATTTGATCCATATATTCTAGTCAACATAAAACTATTATATTCAGTAGTGCATCTCTAAAATAACTACATTTTTGATATGGTGACACAAAATAGATGTGCATTTTTAAAAGACCAAGATTCAAAAACTAATGGAGTTTTCTTGTGTGAGTATAATATTTGATGCATTAGCATTTTGTGTGCATGCGGGCTTTGCATTCACTGATGCAACAATGTAACAACTTTCAGCAAGCCCAGTGTCTGATGTTGTGTCACGTCATTTGTACTTTGCAGTTCAATCATATCAAAAAGTATTCACAATTTTGAAACAGATCACAGGCTGCATATGTGTGTCTCATAGCCAGGCCACTGAGAGACTGATGATTTATATTTACACTTTGTGAATTTAATGTTTATCTACAGTAAAAAAGTTGAATAAGTGTCTGAAGTAAGTTCTTAAATGTCTTTTGTAAACAAGAGAAAAGCCAAAACATGCACAAGTGGAACAACAGACATTGATTTCTGTCCTGAATGGAGTGGGAAGGTCAGTCCACTTTTGGGGAGCACAGAAGGAGATGAGTCAAGCCCAGATGGAGCGATGACCAGGTCACCACAGGGAAAATTCAAGGGAAAGACACGATGGGCTGCAGTGTCTCAGATGAATTGTTGGGACTTAAGCCAGAATGTGGTTACTGTAACCCTGGTGGAACAAAAGCGGGACCAGAGAAACAATTATTTCTACTTCTTTTACAAGAAACAGAAGAAGGCCCCACAGGACTCTATGGATTTGGTGTAAAGCTACAGAATTTGTTTCTTACTTGTATTATCGTTAGTGTCTAACTGCATAAATGAGAGGCGCATTAATGCAAAGTCTGGTGTTGGGCCATCAAAAGCCACCAGGTCACCTTGCAACCTGGCATATAATCTCTTTTCTGCACCGGGGTAGGGGGCAGAGAAATGAGAATTTCTTGTCAGTGATCAAATGATGATCATAAAAACATCATTTAGTGTTTTGATGATGGGGGGTGGGGGGGGTGGGGATCATCCCTGGCGCCACTCCAGAGTCTAGAAGTTGAGCTGTGGTGAATGTGAAGGCCATGGCACGTGCTTTGCATCATTTTATTTCGCTCAGCACATTATTCACCAAATACTTGTGCTCTGTCAGTGGGGAGGCTGTCATTCTGGGGTGATGCTGAGAATTGATCACCCTATGTATTTCAACAACCAGATGCCTCTTCCCAACACCTATCACCATCATAAACACTCACCCATGAGCCTGACTCACCATCAACCAAGCTATATTTTGTTCATGTCATTTAAAGGTATCGTTTTGGTATATACAAAGTAGGGCTGCAACTAAAAAAATATTTTCATTATTGATTAACCAGTTGATTGTTTTTTAATTGTTAAAGCTATAAAATGTTAGGGCCAAGGGCCATTAACTACCAACGGTCTGCAATGGCACCCATGTCTTCAGCGTCCTCAGTGGCTTTTTTCTGAGTAATTATCAAATGGCAAATCCTATTCGGACAGACTTTGTGTTCTTCACCACATACATGTACACACATACATACATGTACACACATACATACAGAAGGGGCATGTGCCTTTTGAAGGGCAAAAACAAAAGAGGGGAATATTAATCACTGAAATGCCTCCACTTCTTTCAGCAGACAGGAATGTTATAAGCTCACCTCTGATTGTGTGTGACGTTGTAAGATTTGCGTGCGAGAACACGGCTGCTGTAGGGGAGGACAGGTAGGGGGACAGACATTTCCAGCTCAGCACCACTGCTGGCTGTAACATGTCCTGGAACATTTAATTTATTGTCAATACTGTAACATTAGATGTATTAAAACTACAAAATAACGAGGCAGAATTTCTTATGTACTTTGCGTATTAAAGTGGTTGTAGATGACTGCACAACTGACAGGGCAGGATGTCGCATCAGTGAAAAAAATGTATTTTAATTATTGCCATTTCTGATGCTTCTGTAAGGCGGTCTCATCGGACTCCATCAAAAACACTCAGTTTCTCACTTACTTCGTTTGTGTATATCAGTAAAGCCAACTGCAGTAGTGTGATGCGATGCAACACAGTCATCCCTGTCCGCTTGTTCACAGGGTGAAGGATGACTCACTTGATCATATGAGTTTTGGGGTTTTGTGTTGCTTACTGTTCCTTGCACCATTTCTTCTGCTAAAAGTAGCCTGCATGGTCCACTGATAATTTTTCCCCATTCTGTGCGTTTCTTGCCATTCTGCTCTTCATCTTGACTTCAGTGACACCCCCTCCCCCAAAACATTGCTGTGGTTTAGAACTCCGAGGGTGTGCACTCACCCCACACCTGTGTGTTTCCCTCCAGCAGCCTCACTGTCCACCTACCTAGTGGTGTTTGAGTTTCAGCTGGGTCCTCACCCAGAGCTATCAGATGTTAGATAACAGATGTTTGCTCTGAAGCTTGCTGTAGCTTCACCCCTGTACAACAAAACCCCGGGGATACTGACATGACTATTTTGACTCCAAACTTAGGAAAATGTGTTATCACAAAAGACACAAACTACAAGGCTTTAGGGTATTTCTGGCTGCCTGTTCTATGGGTAGGGGCAAGGTCAGTGGCTGCTGTGCACAGTGATAGCAAAAACAATGGTGGGGTGTGTGAGCATAGTGGTCTAATGGTCTGTACTTGTACAGCGCCTTTCTAGTCTTTCAGACCACTCAGTGCTTTTTTATATATATTTTCATACACAGAAACAGGAAATAACACATTCATACATATTTGGGATCAGTATCTTGCCCAAGGATACTTCTTCACTCAGACTAGGGGGAGCTGATGGAACCACCGACCTTCTGATTAGTGGACGACGCTCTACCTCCTGAGGCACACACAGCCGCCAGCGGTCTACTGCCACACAATAATCCTTTTTGTTATTTGAATAAAAGTCTTATTAGTAACAGCTCTTACGTCTCGTCCTCGATGTACTTGAGCAGCGTGAGGGCCTTCCTGTGGAGCAGCAGTAGGAAGTGGGCCAGATAGGTGCTCCGCAGGGACAGGCCTGGCTTCAGCATGAACACCTGGGTACGACACAGGATGTCAATTAGTAGTCCAGGCTAAGGCTCCGCTGGAAAAAGGTGGAATAATACACCACCCCTCACACACACACACACACACACACTTGTGCTAACCTTGAGAAAGAAAGCTGTTGTCATGTGAAAAACTTGTAAAAGCAACTCTCTCAAACTGTACAAAATATGAACATACATCTGCCACTTTTAACGTCACAATATTATACACTGCAGTAAAAAATAAGGTTAGTCATATACAGCAATAGGGAGCCAAAAAACACTAAAAAAATACAAGATTCACTTGTACTTGGTGATCATCACCCTTGACAACTATCAACTGGTTGAATCCTCACCCAGAGCTGATAAACTATACATCATGAGAAAGCAGAAAGCCTTAGGATTCTTTCTGAGTAAACCTTTTTAGAGCTTAATATCAATGCAACAACATTTTGTAATAGAAATGCAGCCGGGAAGCCAGGAGGGCTGGTTGACTGTCCGAAGGAAGCATAACCCTAAGAAGAAGCCCACGGTTCACCACGAGACAGTTTACTATTCTAACAGGTTCTCCCCACTCAGCGTCTCACTCTGATTATTGGCAGCTCTATCTTGAGATAGATAGGTCAGATGTATTCCTGGGGCCATGCCACGTTAATTCCTATTTAAAACAGCTGGCTAAGGATAAAGTAAATACATTAAGATTGTTATTCACGTCGGGTAAGGGTTAGGGGGTTAGTCCTGATTACGCAAATCCACCCACAGTCCTATAGTGACAGTGTCTGCCCTGCGACCACTGAATGAACGAAATATAAAAAATAAAACAGAAGAGAAGCTAAACATCAGATACAAAATCCATCACCTCCTGCCGTCAACAGCCCCAGACTGCTTTGCTCTCATCAATCTTCACAAACTAACTTCAGTGATTTCTTCTACTAAGCCATCAACCTGTCTCTTGGAATTTATCCAAACTAGGATGCTTAAAGAAGTTTTAGCACTTCTTTATTAGATATTATCAATTGGTCTTTACAAAAACAAGCTCTGTTTCACAGTCCTTTTTAGTAGCTGCAGTGAAACCTCTTCTTATAGAACACTGATGCAGGGGTTTTAGCCAACTATAGACCTATATGTAATTTACCCATCTACTAGTAAGGAGTTATATTTGATCCGGATATGTCCTTTAATTCCCACATAAAATATTTGATATTTGCATAATTGCCCCTACTGTGACTACTATTTTGTGCCTCTAAATGGAACTTGCATTGTTCTTTTTCCCTCCCTCCACCCTTCTTCATAACGTCAATTATGAATAGGCAATACATAAATAAAATTTGTTCATGACCTGCCAATGATCAAAAGGGATCCAGAACAGTAACTTATTTGTTTTGGGTACATTAGGCTTGTGCGATAAGAACGAGGTGCTTATTAATGAGTTAAACAAAAAGGCTGAAAAAGTTCTGTGAGATCTAATATGCCTCTACTTGGTGTAGAAGAAAATTTTTATCCAAACTGAAAGTGAACCAATCTCTAATCAATTGTTTATTTTGTCTTTTACTGACACGGTTATTGTTACGATGTCAGATAGAAGCCATTTCCAAACCTCTCACAGAGCACCGCAGGTATTAGGTGCCGCAGCTATTTTTACATGCCTAACTAAAAAAGATAAAAAAAGTCCTTTCCATTTAATTTTATCTAAAGCCTTTTATAATTTGCTTCTCATTCACCCATTCACACACACACGGATGGCAGCAAGCTACCATGCAAGGTGTTGAGCACAACACTATACCCTATGTTGCAGAACTGTGTTAACTGATACTCAATTATTAGTGAACACTTGCTATATTCTTCCTGGTTTGTTTGTTTGTTTTGATGAAGTATATGTTTATGGATGGTCTTTAATGGTTTGGCTTCTGAAGGGGAGCGTGACAGTAAATTTGGGGAACTGCTGGTGTAGCAGGTAACTGGGTAAGGTTCTTTTAAGGTCACAGGAGCAGCTTTTCTTTCATTTGTTTATTTATATTTCAATGTTGACAATGACAATAGTAACAATGGTAGGTGTTGTGTTTTGTTTATTTCATTACCGTTACTATTTTTGTAGCAGAGTTTACTTTATCTTTTATGTCTTCTGACTCGGTTAAGAAGTTTTTTTGGTTTTGATTTTCATTGAAACAATACACAATAATATGGCAAGAAGCGTGTCATATTCTTACCTCATCTATAAAGGACTTAACCAAAGTGTCTTTATGCATGACGTCTTGAAATATATTCCTAAAGGAAAAAAGGCATTGTGGTTATGATGAGATATTTTTTTTTTTTATTTGAGAGGATTTTTTTTTAATCATAGCGCAAAGAAAAGAGTATATTAAAAATGTAGAACTATAATTGTCATATAACCCACAATACAACAGATACCATGTAGCTTACAGGTCAGGGGTGAAGGTTTCATCAGTGTGAAAGACTGTGTCAGGGGGTATGTCCTCCTCGCTGTCCGTCTTCCAGAGCGCACTCAGCTCAGACCGCATGTAGCGCCGCTGATTGTACGTGTGCTCATGGCACGGTGGCATCTGCTTGACTGTGTTGATGTCGACGTCGATGTGCGTGGTCGGGTAGGGTGAGTAGAGCACCTGGCGGAAGGGCAGGACAAAGCTGCCTGTGGAGTCCTGGGAATGAAAAACGGGGAAAGCCCATACTGACAACATGTTAACCCTTACAAGCAGGTCTGACTGTTTGAATGTTGTGGGTAGGAACAGGTTTATATTATTCTGCTTAGAGTATAGGAAATCTGTTCCCTCCACCTCTTTCTGTACCAATTTAGAGAGCTGACAGCACAGAGCACACAATGTTTCTATAAGAAAAAACAACAGTAGTAGGAAGCTCCTTGCTTGGAAACAACAACAACAAAAAAACCCTTACATATATAAACAATACATCACATATAAAACAAGGATGAATGTACTTTCCCCCCCCACTTTTTTCAAGCAAGAAGCTTCCAATCTCCTGTTTTGTTGCTCTTCCGAGGACATTTCCTTTTGATCCCCACTGTATTTATTTAATGTGGAAATCTATAAGAAGGTGCCGCAAGAGCTCCACAGCACAGCCCATGTGCACCACACTGACTCTTTATGATTGAACTAACAAACACTACCAGGTTTTCTGCTGCTTCTTTTGCTGTTCTCATTCTGTTCTGGTTGACATAAAGAGCCGTGTGCATATGTAGCCATGTGCGTATTTAGCATTAAGCTCCTTTACCTTGCAAAGTAGCAGTAAATAAGATGGCAGCTTTTCTAAAAGTGTAAACTTTGCAGACATTCACAAAATTCTCAGTTCTACAGTACTTTGCAAAAGTGTTACGCAGGTATGGAAAATGTTATTTGGTGTGACCACCCTTAGCTTTCAAAACTGAATAAATTCTTCTAGGAACATTTGCACTTCTCAGCATTGAGGAGACCATTAATTCTGACCAAATCCCCAACTCCATTTGTAGAAAAGCAGCCCCAAACTTGCAAGGAACCTCCACCATGCTTCACTGTTGCCTATAGAAACTCATTCTTGTATAGCTCTCCAGCCCTTTGGCGAAGTGCCTTCTGCTACAGCCAAATGTTTAAATTTTTGACTCATCAGTCCAGAGCACCTGCTGCCATTTTTCTGCACCCCAGTTTCTGTGTTTCCGTGCGCAATTGAGTCGCTTGTCCTTGTTTCCATGTCGGAGGTATGGCCTTTTGGCTGCAAGTCTTCAATAAAGGCCACTTCTGATCAGACTTCTCTGGACAGTAGATGACTGTACCAGCTTCCCACTGTTTTCTGCAGCTCTGAGCTTATGGCAGCGCTGGAAATCTTCCGAATGTGAAGGGAAGTATGCATGGTGTGTCTTTCATTGGCTGTAGTAAGTTTCCTTGGCTGACCACTGTGTCTTCAAAAGAGCTTGGACAGCACATCTGGAAACCCCTGTCTGCTTTGAAATGTCTGCCTGAGAGGGACTTGCTGATGCAGTATAAACTACCTTGGGTCAGTTTTGCTTTGGTGTATGACTTGTGACTTCAGCCAGCTTTTCTGTTTCGGTTAATGACCTTGTTTCAACCTACATATTGAAGTGGTGATCATTAGCACATGTTTGGTATAGTTGTTTAATCATACACCTGATGCTATCCATAATGTATCCCTGACTATGTGCAAGTGTACCTAGAAGAATTGATGTTTTGAAGGCAAAGGGTGGTCACACCAAATATTGACTTGATATAGATTTTTCTTCTCTTCACTCACTTTTGCATTTTGTTAATGGATAAATATAAAATATTACCACACTTGCCTTAAACCTTTGCACCAGTACTGTACACTTGACCCCAAGTAATTGTAATGTAGAAAACTGTAGAACACACTAAGAGCAAAACTAAACATTGGAACACATTTAGATACATAAGTATCTTATTTTGCACACTGCAGTTGGATGATTAAAAATAAAAAAAAAAACCCATGACGAGAACACAAAAGGCTGCATGTATTAAAACAGATTTTAATCTCATGCAGTGTATTAATAAAAATATCTTATTGCAACATTTTCTGGTCAGAAAGAAACAACAGACCTGGCAACATCAAACAACAAGCAGTAAAAACAGAACAAAAAGCATGCTCTAATTCAAATCACATTGTACTGTATGATGAGAGGGAACTGTTGGCTACCTTGAGCAGTCCCTGAACAAACAGGCCTGTGTCGTATTTAAAGGAAGAGTCAGCCTTACAGAGGCGAGAGCATTTCCTCTCAGTCGGGGTGAGGAACAAGCAGAGAGTCCGCACAATCTGTGGAAAAAAACCCCACTTGATTTCAAAACCTTGATTTTGCTGGTTGTTTAAAAAAAGACTTCTGCACACTGTCAGCAAAAAATCTATTTAAGCTACATTTCAGCACAAAATAAACTAAATAAGCCACGCTTTGGTTATAGACCTTAATTTGGCATGAGGCTTGAGGCTAGTAGATACAAATAAAAGTCTTGATTTAACTGGTGCTCAGTTTAGGCCCAAAGCCAATAAAACTCCAAATTAAGGCTGTGTACTCCTTTGATATTCACTGGGCAGAATGTTAGTAGCCGTATCATACTGTAGATCTCTTAAACAAATGTATGGTGAGCAATATAAGTTTTTGTTCTTGGTTAGCATGTCCAGCTTTTATTTATTTTAATTCCGATATACGTCCACTTTGAGTCGCTTATATGCGTTCTCATATAACTCCTATCTATTTTGAAACAGTTGCAGCAGTAACTGTGCTGCCAAGCCCAGACAGACATTAAAAATACTGAAAAAGTGCACGAGGGGCTCATTAAACTCAAAACAACAGCACAAACACCTCAAAACACTTTAAATTATGTAGATGCATTACAAATTTGTCTGTCTGCAGCCACTAATCCGGTACACTTACCTTATTTACTTTCTCTGAGTTGCTTCCAACCACTATCGAACAGCCGCAAGTCTGCAGATGAGAGCTGATGGCTCTGAACAACAGAGACAAAGGCATGCAAATTAGAGCCAATTAGCTTCATTAGCAATGCTCTAATTATTAATGACAGCTTTTAGAAATAATGATTGAGATAAAGGAACTGGGTCTGAAAAAACATTGATGAGGTTTACATAAAGGAGGAATTAAAAAGTAACTGGTAATAATTAAATTTACCTTTTTACCAATGTAGTTTGGTTCATATTCTAGCCTTTTGAATATATTCTTAGGAATGAAATAGTCAATTTCAAATCTTAAGTCATCATTTTGTTGGCTGCAAAAAATAACTGTTTGCCTGATTACTTCTAAACTTTTATTACCTCAGATATTCAACTAGTATGTTATTCTCTTATTAAAAGAGCTATAAATATCCTTTAGATTAAAGGTAAATAAATTCTAGTTTACAGATGCTTTATCATCTCCACAGGATGCCAAACTAATCTCAACTCTGAACAATTGGGAGCTTCATTGCCGGAATGGACTTTCCGGACTCTCAACACTAACAGCGATTTAGCTTTCGTCCTTTCTCTGGAGGAAACTTCGGCTAAGTGGAAAGCCATTACTCATCATTGGAAGGTTGATGGGTGTTAAATGGGCATTGTTCATCATCTGTCTCCATTTGCCTGTACCGGAGTGCTTACTTGTGGAGGAAATCCTCATGGCAGCTGTCCCCGATGTCATCATCATTTAGCACGGTGTCTTTTATCTACTCAGCGGGAGCGAAACAAATGAGTCATTTTTAAAATTGGTGTCAACAAAGACAAACTTGCTGACGGGCACATTTGCAGGCACTGCGATGAAAATAAGATACAAAAAAAAACAACAACAAATAAAACATCGTATTACAGAAAGAAAGATTCTAGAGAGCTTCTTTGTGCTGCTTTTTATGTGGCATTTGTATATATAAAAGGGGTAACAAATGTGTTGGATCACACTGGGTGTTAATCTAGGCAGAGCACCTGAATCATTTAAACCTCTTGGAAAAATAGGCCATTTAAGTGAAATAATGAAATTTACCGTGCTATTTGGATGATACATTCGCTAGTCATCGAAAATTCTTTTCAAATCTACAGTGTTTTCCCAAAACTTTACGTTCCTGTTGCTGCCACGTTAAAGAAAATCGAATCATTGTGGTTCCTAGTTCTGTTGTTGCTCACTGTCCAGTTCTGAAGGGTGAGAGGATGAGCTAATGTGTGTGTAGGTGTGTGTGCTGCTCACATCTATTTCTTCTGGCACCCTGTGTGTCTTCATAGAGGCCAACAGCTCCATGATGGGGACGATCTCCAAGCTCAGCACTGAGATGATGTTGTAGCCCTAAAGTTGAAAGGAAAGAGGAAACACTTAAAAGCAAATACTAAAGCCAGTCGACTGAGGGGACCGATGGCATTCATTCTTGGGAAAGCGGCTCAGACGTCTGGCTTTCAAATGGCATGTTCTGCATTTTAATAAATTTTACTCAATTTACAAGGGTGGCGTTACAAGCTGTGAAAGGCTCAAGCGCAAACTGAACTAATAAAGTTACAGTTGCAACTGAATTTTGCATGGCGATATATACAGGGGATGGACTCCCATTAAAACCCATTAGACCTAGACTGATAAATTGGCTGGGTCAGTATATTTAGTTTTACATAGTTTGCCCTCCAGAGTGCACTGACAAGTTTATATTTCCAACTGTAAATGTCCCGCCCAGTACATACACCATGGCACCTGTCAGTGGCTGGGATATATTAGGCAGCACGTAAACATTTTGTCCTCAAAGTTGATGTGTTAGAAGCAGGAAAAATGGAGTGTTGGGAAACCTTGGGTCCTGCCATTCATGTGGCTGTTACTTTGACACATACCATCTACCTAAGCATTGTTACAGACCATCTGCACCCTTTCATGGAAACGATATCTCCTGATGGCAGTGGCCTCTTTCAGCAGGATAATGCCACAAAGCAAAGAGGAGGAACACAACCACGAGTTTAAGGTGTTGACTTGGCCTCTGTGGGACATGCTGGACAAACAAGTACCACAGCACACCTTTAGCGGTCTAGTGGAATCCATGCCTTGACGGGTCAGAGCTGTTTTGGCAGCAAAAGGGGGACCTGCACAATATTAGGCAGGTGGTCATAACATTGCAGCTGATCAGTTAATTTTGGTAAAAAATAAATTAAAGGTGGGGGGAGGGGTAATTTTTTAAATACTAGTACCGATACCGGTAATTGAGTTCTGTACTGATATTACCAAAGCAATCTTTTTTTCATTACCTCACTTTAAGAAATGTGAACTTGTTTTCTCACAATATGCCTTTTCATTTAATAGGAGAAGTCACATTTCTTAAAAGTTAAAACAAGCAGCTGTACAAGAACTTTGTCTAAATAAATATTCTAATCTAAAATCTATGCAAAATAATGATTTCAACAATCAGGAAATATCTGAGCAAAGAATAAGTAAACATTACTCTAGGGCTGAAACGATTCATCGATTAAAATCGATAAAATCTGTTCATAAAATGCTTCAACAAATTTTTTGCATTCGTTTAATCCATGTAACTATACAGCACAGTGTTTCGCAGGGACATTTATTACTGTCGCACATCGCGTTTACGCTGTGAACACGACGTGATTATGATGGAGCTGTTTGCAAAGTGGGGGAAGAGAGAGAAAACAGCGAGGGACAAAAAATAAAGTGTCCAAAGTATGGGATTATTTCAAGCTAAAGAAAACAACAACTCTGTAATGTTACCGTCCGTCCACCGTAAAACGAAATTTATGTTGCCTCGGTAACAGCACGATGGCACCTTATCAGAAAGCAGCCGGTGTTCTGCCAGCCGACCACAGACAAGGTAACAGTAACAGCAACTTTAGCATTTAACTGAAATCACGATTATTTGTTGAGTTGAAGGCTAGCCAAAGTAATCCGCAGTCCTCAGCTTAAAATGTGCACACGTGCGTTTGTTGTTCTCCATTTGGGCCGTGAGTTGTAACCTCACAGTCAAGAGTTAACTGGGTGTCGGGGAGCTGCACCTTTTAACTCCCCTGCAGCTCTCTGTAGCTCAGACGTTTACTGCTACCTGCATGTACTAATCCATCCTTTCAACCATATTCTTTGTCTTTATAATTGCTATCTGTATAATAACAAACAACAGCTGTGTGCAGGATCGCTCATTTCCCGTTTCACATTTCACTTGTGTCTTCTTGATAAAAGTGGTTTGGAAACCAGCGTCGGGTGACACAGCTGTTGTCAGCTCCTGTAATGTGTGTGACCCCCTGTTACCGATCAGTCAAGTAGTGTTTCGCCACCAGGCAAAAGTACTTCTTAAACGACACATCGATGAATCGTTGAAATAATCTATAGAAGCTTCGAATACTAAAATCATCATTAGCTGCAGCCCTATATTACTCTGACCAGATTTTCAATGCCAACATTCGTTACTTGACAGTTTGACACTTAATGGTAAAAACATCAACAGATACATGTTGGTCAGTGCCAACAAAGTACTGAGGATCGATACCCAGCCCTAAGGCCAGTAAGCAGTATTTGTCAGCTTTAAGAGGCTCTGAGATACACACACACACACACACACACACACACACACACACACACACACCCCCCTAAAGGATTATTAGGAACACCATACTAATACTGTGTTTGACCCCCTTTCGCCTTCAGAACTGCCTTAATTCTACGTGGCATTGATTCAACAAGGTGCTGAAAGCATTCTTTAGAAATGGCCCATATTGATAGGATAGCATCTTGCAGTTGATGGAGCACATCGAGGGCACGAAGCTCCCGTTTCACCACATCCCAAAGATGCTCTAATGGGTTGAGATCTGGTGACTGTGGGGGCCATTTTAGTACAGTGAACTCATTGTCATGTTCAAGAAACCAATTTGAAATGATTGGAGCTTTGTGACATGGTGCATTATCCTGCTGGAAGTAGCCATCAGAGGATGGGTACATGGTGGCCATAAAGGGATGGACATGGTCAGAAACAATGCTCAGGTAGGCCGTGGCATTTAAACCATGCCCAATTGGCACTAAGGCGCCTAAAGTGTGCCAAGAAAACATCCCCCACACCATTACACCACCACCACCAGCCTGCACAGTGGTAACAAGGCATGATGGATCCATGTTCTCATTCTGTTTACGCCAAATTCTGACTCTACCATCTCAATGTCTCAACAGAAATCGAGACTCATCAGACCAGGCAACATTTTTCCAGTCTTCAACTGTCCAATTTTGGTGAGCTCTCGCAAATTGTAGCCTCTTTTTCCTATTTGTAGTGGAGATGAGTGGTACCCAGTGGGGTCTTCTGCTGTTGTAGCCGATCCGCCTCAAGGTTGTGCGTGTTGTGGCTTCAAAAATGCTTTGCTGCATACCTCGGTTGTAACGATTGGTTATTTCAGTCAAAGTTGCTCTTCTATCAGCTTGAATCAGTCGGCCCATTCTCCTCTGACCTCTAGCATCAACAAGGCATTTTCGCCCACAGGACTGACACATACTGGATGTTTTTCCCTTTTCACACCATTCTTTGTAAACCCTAGAAATGGTTGTGCGTGAAAATCCCAGTAACTGAGCAGATTGTGAAACACTCT
>NC_060160.1:22171298-22187666 GCF_021292245.1 Micropterus dolomieu
CCCACACCATTACACCACCACCACCAGCCTGCACAGTGGTAACAAGGCATGATGGATCCATGTTCTCATTCTGTTTATGCCAAATTCTGACTCTACCATCTGAATGTCTCAACAGAAATCGAGACTCATCAGACCAGGCAACATTTTTCCAGTCTTCAACTGTCCAATTTTGGTGAGCTCTCGCAAATTGTAGCCTCTTTTTCCTATTTGTAGTGGAGATGAGTGGTACCCAGTGGGGTCTTCTGCTGTTGTAGCCGATCCGCCTCAAGGTTGTGCGTGTTGTGGCTTCAAAAATGCTTTGCTGCATACCTCGGTTGTAACGATTGGTTATTTCAGTCAAAGTTGCTCTTCTATCAGCTTGAATCAGTCGGCCCATTCTCCTCTGACCTCTAGCATCAACAAGGCATTTTCGCCCACAGGACTGACACATACTGGATGTTTTTCCCTTTTCACACCATTCTTTGTAAACCCTAGAAATGGTTGTGCGTGAAAATCCCAGTAACTGAGCAGATTGTGAAACACTCTGCCCGTCTGGCACCAACAACCATGCCACGCTCAAAATTGCTTAAATCACCTTTCTTTCCCATTCTGACATTCAGTTTGGAGTTCAGGAGATTGTCTCGACCAGGACCACACCCCTAAATGCATTGAAGCAACTGCCATGTGATTGGTTGATTAGATAATTGCATTAATGAGAAATTGAACAGGTGTTCCTAATAATCCTTTAGGTGAGTGTATATAAGTTTTCAGAGGAAAACAAGATGACTAACAGAAAGAACAACCAAAAAGGCCAAACTGAGGGTGCATCAGGCAAAATAAAAAACCTGCTAAAATATTTACTATGTCAGGCGGAGCAGTCTGACAAGAGAAACGCTGTACAAAGAGGTAAAAACTGACAAACTGGGACGTGAGGAACATTTGCAGAACATAGTAGATTGATAACCAGACATACTATGGGTGTCAACCAACCTAACAGACCTACTTTTACAGCACTGTCTGCAATAATAATGTATTTTGAAGCAGTTTTTCATGAAGTGTGGATGTTATTTTGTCTACCCTTTGTATTACCTGCTCACTAGCTTTCTCTGTAGGAACTCTCAGACCCAATTAGCTCCATTACTCCTCTGAGTTGGGAGATTGCACCTTTATTATTCTGCCAAATGTGTCGCAATCCCCAAATGGGTAAAACAGAGGTGATAGATTACTTAATACCACTTTAAAATCAGCAACAAAGGCTAGATCAGGTTAAGGTACATTTTATGAGCATAAAGGGTAATACTAAGAGTTTGTCCAAGAGGGAGAAATAAGGAGTCAGCAGGAAAAGCAGGGTACCTTCTGCATCCAGATGCGTCCTTTGCGGATAACATGCTTTAGCCTCTCCACACAGATGGTGTGTAGAGGCAGGTAGAAGGCCAGCTCTGTCTGAGGCAGGATAATGGACAGGGCACACGTGTTCTTGTCCCCCTTCAGCTCGCCATCGAAGATGAGCGACACAATGATGACGCCCTTTTCTGCCAGGACAAAGAACTTCACATCCACAGCGCCACACTCAGCACTACGCAAAATTTCCCCATTGAGTGTATGGTTGGCCAAGAAGGTGACCTCTCCATCGCTGAGGAACATCAACTGGTCGCCCTTTGGTGTCCAGATGTGCCGCACGCGTGGACCCAGGATGTTGTCCCAGTAAGCAAAGGTGGCAGCCAGCAGCGGGCATTCTCCCTCTACCGCTACCTCAGACTTTGCCACAGCAGGTGACTGGGGTGGACAGCCAGAAGACATTGGAGAGACTTGGAAAGGTCACTGTCTTCCCAAGTGTATGAGCGATAATAAACCTACATCATAAACACATAAGACAGCAAGTAGTGTTAATAGGACAGTGCTGGTGCACCATTGTAAAAATTGTTTCATGTCAATCTTGTAGCAGAATCAACTTAAATTCCAAATGTCTCTGAAGCAACCCATCTGATGTGCCATAGCCTTAATACAGCCACTTTCAGCTCACATAGTGCATGAAATCAAAACATCTAAGGCTTTAAGAGGAAATGAAAGTGATTTGCTTTGGGATGTTGTTCAAGTCAGCTGATAGGCTGCTTGGTAGAGTCACTCAAAATCAACTTCTCTTTCTCACAGTGTGGTGTGATCTGAAAGGAGGAAGGTTTCACAAACTCCTTTCAAAAGTTGCAACAATTTCAAGCTTTTTTTTTTTGGCAAAACATAAATCTGTTCAAAACTGCTTACCCAAAAGCCCACCACAGAATTGCTGTGTAATTTTGCATTCATACTTTACTTCAGTAAAACGTCGCTTTTATTATTTTTACCTTTCACGCCGCTCATCACAACTCAACGTTAGTATTTTCCTGGAAACTGGTGAGGCTTATCAGACATGAAGTATTATGTATAACTGTAAAGAAAGGGGGGGGAAAAAGCAATTCACCTGCCACTTGATTGACTACAAGTATGCCGAATTTACCAGCAATTCCAGTTAATTTAAGGTTTGTAGCTGGTGTGTTGCCATGTAGCTGTTTATATCCGCAGCAAGCAATGCGTCTTTACACCGAGAGCTTTTACAACTGAATTTGGCGTTACATGTTTCACGTTACACAAGTAAGAACAGAGCGCAAACAGGCTGACGTTACAACTAGGGTTTATAGCTTAATGGCAGTATCGGTAGGGAGTACGGAAAGAAATAACGTTAGTGTTTATACTCAGTCAATATTTTGTTGTGCTTTTGAAACCAGTCTAACTCGCTAACTAGCACTAACGTTACCATTGAAAAAGCATTACTTGGGAATGACAGCGCTGTGACTTACCTGTTCGGTCTTTCTGGTGCTAAATCGCACAGAAAAGATTTCAAATGTTGTTGAAACTTAACCGCTGGATTTGTTTTCTGTTATTGCCATAGCATGTGACGCTTTAATGGTGATTAGCCAGCTGCAGTTTTGTTGTCTTCAAGGCACTTCCTAGTACGTCAGCCCTACGTCAACCATTGATGGCGACGTTCACAGCGTCCTCTAGCGAACGAGGCACGGCCTCGTTCGCTAGAGTGAGTCAATGATGTCATTTTTTCCCCTGGCGGCCACGTGCAGAATGTTAGTTATTTAAATTAATTTATGGAGTTCCATCATACAAATGGATGCGTTTGCAGTCATAACAGCCTTTTAATTTAATCTTCTGAGGCTACTGTGAGTCCAAATGGCAAACCCACTTCAGTCCTGAAGACATAATAGGCTACTGCTTTTGTCTCTTTCCCCTTATCATAGCTCTGTAAATTGCATTCATGACATCTCCTAAAATTTTCTGGCTGCAGACCATCAGGGGAACCTTAACTGTATGTGTCCACAATTCTCCTTGAGGATATCTGATATTTACACCTTTACAAGAAAGATTAACACCCTTAGTCCTCCTCTGCTGTAAGAATGGGCTCGTCGAGGAATTCCCCCTTTTCACACATCTATAGAAGAAAGCATGTCAAGAGAAGCAGTTATCCAGTGACCCCCTCTCCCATCACAGGCATTTGGTTGAATTACCCTAGGATCACAAATACCTTCACAACTATTCCAAGCACTGTATATTCACTTACACACACACTTGAGCTTACACCGAATTCACAATATCATTCCCAATGGTCTCAGTAAGACACTAATGGGATGGCTGACGACGTTGGCTCTAAATGGCTCATCAGCAGTTTAGAGACTGAATTGCTCCTGCAAACAGTCAACCCTAAGTACATACACAATTACACAGGGAGTTGAAAAGGGTATACTCAGCTGCGCCGCCATCAGAGACATGTGCAGTGCTGTCCCGTCATTTTTGGGGAATATTCTTATTCGCTTTCTTGCCTGGCAACCACTTGACGACGCAGCCGAGATTCTGTTACCTTTGTACAGAGCCGGGGTAGCTGCCCCCCATACCTCCACCCGTAAGACTACTGACTGCTGATTGTTGCTTTATAACGAACAAACATGAGAGTCTCATCCAACACTTGGCAAGAAAGAGAATTAGCGTATTCCCCAAAACATCAAACTATTTCTTCGCAGAACTTTTGTTACCATTTAATTGATCCTGGGGGAGTCTAAACACATGGCTATGTAGCGACTGTCCTTCAGCTGAACTAATTGCATCCAGACAGGAGTTGATAGTAGTGCTAGTGTCTCTAAATATATGACGTATAAGAACTTGTAATAAAAAATACTGAATATTCTTTGACACATTCTTATTCTTTCTCTCATATCTTTCCTATCTTCTGTCCTTTCCCAATGCTGACATCATAACTTCTTATTTTGTAGGACTCTTTCCCCATATGTTTTTTGTCCTATCAAAGCGTTTTTTGCTCCATTGCCTGCCCTAATCTCTGTGAATGAATTTCTATGAGCCACATATATACCAAGGGCCTGAAAGTATATATGTATATACGCTGGATGACTGTCCACACATTGTCCAAGTTTGCTGTTGTTGAGCTTTTTTTTTTTTCTACAAAGGACAATGTGTGGACAGTCATCCAGCAAGTCAGCTGAGAATAGTTGGCTCCAGCTGAAGTTTTCAAGGTCACTGCCCATCAACTGCCACACCAAACTGTGTACCTCCTGGTCGCCCTATATGTGATTGCACTCTGTGATCAGCATTGCAGCTTTACTACTGCAAAAGAGGTGAGATGCTGATTCCAACAAAGGCTTCCCACTTCTCTGACAAGACAAAAGGTAAAACTTCTCAAACATGGCCTGGCATATTTGTTTAACTGTTTCTGTTTGTCTTTTGTTTACTTGTTGTGGATTGTGTATGAATCGAAAGTGTTGTTAACACATCCATTACTATCTCTGCCCTGATGAAGACTTTAAAAGGTCTTCATTTTTAAACTATATTCATGCCCGATTAAAAGGATATTAATGTACCTCATCACCTTGCTTTACATAAAAGTGCCTCACAGTATTAGCCCTTCCTGTTACAATTTTTTTCATCTTCAAAAGCAGCCTTCAACAGTTCCTGGATCCCAATTCATGAAAAATAGATTGAGCGCTTGGCTTTTAATATTTTTTTCAAATTCTCACAAATGCCATTTTCAGAACAATTACCTCTGTTGTGTGGGTCAAGGACAATATTAAAAGAATCTTTTTTTTCAGTTTATTTTGGGTGAGTCCTACCTTATTATTACTTGTCAGCCACCTACCCTTTCAGGCACATAGCCTAGTGGCTGCAGACCACCACAAAGATGCAATCAGACTCTCTAACCCCCTGCAGTCAGAACAGAGCTGACCAATAACCAATTCACTGGCAGCGTTAGCACACTATAATGGTGTTACCTTGTTCCTTGCAGTTTTTGCTTGCACCTGGACCAAGGCTTGAACAATCATTTATGTCGCCCACAATATCTATGTCTCTAAGTACCATTTTCGGAGGTCTGTTACTACCCACCTGCTTCAGTAGGCGCTAACTGCAGTCTCATATTCACACATTTGGATCACGCTCTGCCTACACAAAATCTTGCTAGGAAACGTGGGTATATTTCTTAATGTTTAAGTTAAAAAGAAAAGTCTGCCTACCAGCAGCTCTAAAGCTCACTAAGTAATCTGTACAAAAAAGGGTAAAAGAGATTCCAGGAGGTCAAGAAAAGACAATGGTGCACAAACTTACACTTTGGTGTTTGTGTGGATTAAACAAAGACATAACAAGTGGTAAATGGTGAACTTTTGAGATTTGGCAAGCTGACTTTTTTTTAAAACTGCCGATTGCCAATATTTTGATATTCACTGTCTTTAATTTAACTGTGAACAGTTTTATTGAGTTGTAGTCATTCTCTCATTATCCAATACGAGGCAAATATCTGTGCGATATATTGGAAAAAATTTGTTGTTAATATGCTGCCACAGCTCCACAAATGTAATTTGTGTGGTGTTATTGATCCCTCCCACTCTCAACACGTTTCCACAACCTGTCTTTACTCCTGGATTTTCCCTTGTCTTTAAAGATTGCATTATACTGATTTACTCACTACTTTTCAGCCTATATATATATATATATAAATCTTTGTCACTGTAGACTCTGTTCACTTTGACAGTAAAAAAGCTTTATTTTAAATTTGCATGACTCCACTTTCATCCTAGCTCATCATTCAACTTGGCGAGCAGACTTTTTTTAATGCAGTGTTACTTTTGTCTCCAGCTGTCATTTTTTCTATCTGTGCCCTAATAATGAGTAGGAGGCAAATCTGTCTGTGCTGCCTATTTGCCATACAGACGCCCATTCACAGCAGAAAATCATGAGTCATTTATTCTCCAAATTATGCCTTGATAATCACTCAATAACTGAATACATTCTCTTTCACCATTTCACACATAACTAGCTGCATGGTTGTGAATCCGCCAGCCGCAAATGCTCTGACCTGCGTGCTAAGGATTTTATAAGAAGCTTCTTTCAGCCTACAGTATTTGAGACAGCACTGGCTGCAGTTGACCTAATACGTTAATGGAGAGTTTGTGGATTATTAATTTACTAAGAAAGTTACTAAGAAACTACTGCATTGCTCACCATAAACATATAGCAATGGCTGCCCAGCTGAACACTATGAAGCCAACCATAAAGCCTGTGGCGTGTTTGTTGTTGGTCTGTTACTTTGTCGGTCCAGACTGAATTTTGTACAGACAGTCATGGTCCAGAGGATCATGAAGCTTAATGATTTTGGTGATCCCCTGACCTTTCCTCTAGCACCACTATGAGGTTTCCATATGTGGTATCAGTTCAAATTCTCATAAATGCCATCTCATTATTGTCAACTGAGCTTTAAAGTAAGAATGTTAATTTTCTAGTTTTGATGAAGATAGTCAAGTCACTTAATAGCATCTCAGTAAGTCATCTCAAATGGATCTGTAATGTGTTTGGTCCAGTAAATACCTCATGAATTAATTCTGCTAATTTCATTTGGAATTTTTTGCACAAAGAGCTAAATTGGATGACCGAGCCACGATCTGTGCTAAATGCTTTGAGGTTATGGAGTCTGTGGCTGTGTCTCTCTGTGGTGCACTTTATTAGCGTCAGTGTTTATGCTCAGGGAGACGTGATTGAGAGAAGTGACAGCACAGCATCTCTTTTCATCTGACATTAGACAGACAGACGGGCTCCTGCTTCCGCCCAGGCCGGCAGCCTGATGCCCACCGCCAACATCCATTAGGATCGGTTTAACATCAGTCCTTTCCCCACTAACCTACATGGCCACGAGAAATGGGGCAAAACTGGCCTCAGAGCAGCCTCCGGGGCCTTGATGAATCCTAGCTTCCCTCATTCTGCCACCCAACTCCACTCTTTTTGAGAAATAAATCTTAGATCTGAAAATATCACACATATTAGGGGTAAAGCTAGACATGCTGAGTGCATGCTGTGTTGGTCACAACAACATATAAGATTAGACAACATAAAACACTGACATGAATAGACATTGCAAATGAGTGGGAAGAGGAACAAAATGAAATGAATAATAAGTTTGCTCATGAAGATCCAAAGTCTGTCACACGCAGTAAAGGCTGATCCTGTCAATTCCAATTAATCCTCAATTTTTAAAATAGGCAAAGTATGGTCAAGCTACTGGGCCATAATAGGGCTGATCCCTTTGTATGGTTTCAAAGAAGGCTCCCCGGTTTGAAACAAGGCAACAACAACAACGATCTGTGTTGAGGGAACTTCAAAGAAGCTCATTTTCTCTTGCCCAGCTGCACTGTGGCTCGCTGCCACAGGCCAATCATTATAATGAATTTTTTAAAAGTACTTTGGAATAGACAGCTAAACAGACTGCAAGCTACTGCAAGCTACTGGACACAATGTCTCACATACTGTCTCAAAGACTGATCATGAGATGTTCGTATGACCAAGAACAGGAACTTTAATGGGAGTTTTGTTGTGGTGGCAGCCCGGCTGACGGTGAGTGTCCCGGTTTTTTCTCCTTTTTATCAGTTTTTCTGCTTTTTTCCTTGGTTTTCTGTTCTCTGCCTGCCTCCCTGTGTTTTCTCCCCTGTGTGCTCTCTCTCCCTCTGCTCCTGAGCCCAGCCAACTACCTGCACCTGCATCCCATCAGCCACCTCGTCAGCCTGCCACACCTGCCAGTAATCACCTCATGACTGCTTGTATTTCAACCCCGGTTCTCCACACCATCCTTGCTTGATCGTCGTTGCTCCATACCCAGTGCCACCCCAACGTTCAGGCTTTCATGTTTCTTGTTTTTTCACATTTACCCTGTGCCTTGTCACTGTCATCCCTAACCCTGTCTTTCTGTCTGTTTCCCTCCCAGGTACACTCACCCTCGTCCTCCGTTCAGTCGGCTGGGCTCATCCACTGGCCCACTCCTCCTCGGACTTCCCTCACGGCGTCCTCCCTGTTCCCCCACCTCTCCTCTGTGTTCCCCGGCTCCCTGGCCCCCAGTCTCCTTGGTTCCCCGTGCCTGTGCTTTCCCGACATCCACCTCTTCCTCCACTCCAGTCCCTTTACCCCTTTCTCCCTTAATAAACTTCCTTCCCTCCGAACTTTGCATTTGGGTCCTCTCTGTCCCCACACCACGCAATCCCACAACAAGTTTATGTACTTGCTGTCTGAATACTAGTCGATCTCACTGGGTGCTTATTGTTCGAAATATTATAATAATGAAATATAATGCACTGTATTAGGAGCTTGTGTAAATTACATAAATAATCTTTACTTTCCCTCTGTTGCTAAATTGTAAGCATTATCAGGAATACATGTATCTACTAATACCAATACCAAACTATTACATGTTCCATTACATTAACATAAAAAAACTTGGCGTTATTACCGTGTTTCCCTAAAATCTACCCAAACCTTGATCTTGATTTTCTGAAGAAAATATACACTCACTGGCCACTTTATTAGGTACACCTTGCTAGTACTGGGTTGGAGCCCCTTTTGCCTTCAGAACTGCTTTAATTCTTCGTGGCATACTTTCAACAAGGTGTTGGAAACATTCCTCTGGTTCATATTAACATGATAGGATCGTGCGGTTGCTGCAGATTTGCTGGCAGCACATCTATGATGCGATTTCCCTGTTCCACCGCATCCCAAAGCTCCTCTACTGGATTGAGATCTGGTGACTGTGGAGGCCATTGGAGTACAGTGACTCATTGTCGTGTTCAAGAAACCAGTTTGAGATGACTTGAGCTTTGTGACATGGTGCATTATCCTGCTGGATGTAACCATTAGAAGACGGGTACACTGTGGTCATAAAGGGATGGACATGGTCAGGTCATGATCAACAATGCTCAATTGGTACTAAGGGGCCACACAACTGCCGCTCACTGGATATTAACTCTTTTTTTGAACCATTCTATGTAAACCCTAGAGATGGTTGTGCCTGAATCCCAGTAGATCAACAGTTTCTGAAATACTCAGACTAGCCCATCTGGCACCAACTTGCCATGTTCAAAGTCACTTAAATCCAATTTCTTCTCCATTGTGTTGCTCGGTATTAACTTGCCTAAATGCATTGAGTTGCTGCTGTGATTGGCTGATTAGCTATTTGTATAAACAAGCAATTGCACAGGTGTACCTAATAAAGTGGCTGGTGAGTGTATGTGTGCATACTGCTGGAAATTTGCAGTTGAGACTGCTGAAATTGAAACACTGAAACAGCCCCAATTGAAATGGCAGTGGAAATACAAATACTGACTGCAAAAAGAAGTTGGAGTGCTAGACTTAATTTAGGTCATGGTGTCATTTTAAGTGTGAAAGTAAAGTTTCAGTTGATGTGGATGTCTGAAATAAATGAGAGCCTGTTAAACTAAAAGTTGTCAGTTGAAGTGTCTGCAAGCGCTGAAAGCAGTTGAGGAAATGGTGTATGGACAGTGGAAGTTGAGGATGTTAGAAGAGCTGAAGAATGTTTTGTTTGTTGTTGTTGAAAGGCATGTACCTGAAACCTAAAATAGACTGAAGTTACAGTAGTAATGTAAGTTGTAATGCAGTTGAAATATCACATGACTTACAAGTGGTGGAAGCAGTTGAAGTGTAATTTGAAGAGCACGAGATGAGAATAGCTGAAGTGTATTACAAATCTGTTTGTGTCAATGGTCATGTAATGGATTAAAGCTGCTGAAATGTCAGTGAAAGTGTAGGTAATAAAAGCAGTTGCACTTTATGATGTTGAGGACAGGACCTTTAAAGGTGCAATGTGTAATTACTGGCCACATGCTCCAAACAAATAGGAGGCAGCATTTCATCTCCCCCTCCCTCTCAGCCAGGCTACTCTCTAAGCGATTCTGCTCCTCTGCTCTTTTCTAATTACATGTAGGGCTGGTCTTTATAATAACCTCATAAATTAAGCTTTTTTAAGTCTTCCTGGATTAGTGGGGCGTCGCACGGGCACACGTGCAGAAAGTTTAAAGGGCCCTCGCCTTGTGTGATGAACTGTGTGGGCGGAGGGGGGCCTCTCTCCTGCCTGTGTATGTTGTCTTCAAGCCCTTGAGGCAGCTCTACTTCTTCATCCTCTCATGTTGAACAGAAGGTAGACTGGACACTGCAGTGACTATCTTCTCTTATTTTGAGGCACAAGCCGGGGCAACTTTAACGCTGAATTTAGTAGAAATCTGTTACTTCTTCACATTCTGTTGATCATGATAGTTAATTTTTTTTAAATGTTTTAAACTAAAACTGTGGGCAAATTTTACGCATTGTACCTTTAATAGAGGTTTATATTAGGACTGGGCATTAATGCTGACAACTATTTTATCGCATGTTAATGCAGTATTTATTATTATTATTTTGAAAGTCTGTTGCTCACTGGCTCTGAATACACATACAGTCAAACTATGGGGTCACAGGAGGGGTGGGATGCTGATCAGCCTGCAAATCACCCACCCAAACAAGAAGCGGATGGAGGCTTCGGCAGACTACGCTGGATGCAGCATGTGGGAGAAGTAAGAGTAAACCGCAGGCGCTCTAGTAACCATGGCAACGGCTTCTGTGCACTACACAGCTGTAGCCTATTTAACTTAAGTTAAAATTATAGGCTACATAACTTTACCTGATAGGCCTTCATCTAGTTTTGCGGCTCTGCCGTACAGATTCCATCCTGTTGATGTCTTATTTACAGTAATAGATTCTGGAAACTCACAAACAGCGAGATCAGTCTCTCTTCCAATGATTTGTGCTCGTTGTGTACAAAAAGTTCAAGACAATTCAACTTCGGCAGCATGCGGCAAGGGCGTCACTTTGTGCTGAAAAGTGGTGGGGACATTTAAAGGCTCAGATTAGGGGTGCAGTGATACACTTGCTCCCAAAATGTGAACAAAACAAGAAGATATTAGCATTAATATTCACAACTGTAATATATGATCTGGGGGTTCTGGGTGTTCTCCCCCAGAAGATTTTGAGCATTAAACACTTAATTTCCTGTATTCTGGAGACATTTTCCAGACCAATTTATGGTTGAAATGTCTTTTATATACATAAAGGAAAAAATTCAGGTGTAAGGTGACAATACAAAATATAAAAATATAATATAATATAATATAATAATCAGCAACTTGTCTTTTTTTTAGCTTAAGTTACTTTCTTGGACAAAGCACATTTGTTTCTTAGATTTTTACATTGCATTGCATGTTTCTTATTGTGCAAATAAACCTTTCTCAAAGCATTTATTGTTGCAAGCAATTTATCAGAACCATTTTAACAAATACTTTCAAAAAGCGATGGGGACAAAATCAGCCATTTCAAGAAGTGTTGGGGACATGTCCCCATCGTCCATAGGTGTCATGACACCTATGGCGGGCGGGGGTGTGCGTGAGGCGAGCACAACTGTGACGCTTCACATCAATCTAACAGGGACACTTGCAACTGAAGATAGACTGTTCATGCTGAAAAGAAAAATGTTTCTGCTGATACCTGTTCAGAAAAAAAACAGAAGAAAACAGATTTATACATGGATGCTCAGAAGTTGCCTGTTATGATGTTATGATTGTGGCTCTGGACTGTAACTTGTTCTAACAAGTTATAAAAGGTAATGCCCTGGCAGTGTTAAATAGCTTTGGTTTTATATTTGATTTGATTACATTAATGTTTAAGTTGAGAAATATTTTTTTGCTACTGTGTAAAGGAAAGACTGCTGGTAAAAAGCACCTTATTTGTTTAAAGTGTTTGCAAACCACATGTTATTGCACTTTTGTGTATATAGCTGTGTAAGCTGTAGCCTACATTTAAATTAAAAGCGTGCAATACACTACTTTAGAATTCATTATTCAATTTTGTGCATAACTACGCAATTAATCGCAGAAAATCATGCGACTAATCGCGATTAAAAATTTTAATCATTGCGCAACACTAGTTTATATACTTGCAGCCCGCTGTCCTCTTTCGGCACCTGGCACCCTGTCGTGTCATAATTCAACCCACTGGGGGAAACCCTTTAGTGCCATTGTTAAACGCTAAAAGTACTACTATTAATACCAGGAAAGTCCGAATAAGGACGTGATTGGTTTTATTTTGACTACTGGATGTTTATTCTTGCTAACTTGACCGCGGTGACCTACAACTACAAAAACAATGCTAAAGGGCATTTACAAGCGACGACAAGGGTCTTCATCAAGTTTAACACCCTGGGATGAGAATGGGTTGATACTTGCTGTTTGCATAGCAATATTTGTAGCTTTCAACAGATGCATCCTGGTCCAAAGACTACAAAATTCATATTAGTATATAACATACAGTATTAGAAGCACTGGTGTAAATTATCTAAATTTATTTAAATTCCCCAGGTAGCTAAATTTGAATCACTGTCAGGAATGTATCTTTCTATTGATATCAGACTATTAAATGTTACATTATATTAACATTAACCACTTGGTGTTACTTCTTTTACCATAAAATCTGCTGGAACTCCCAAAACTTTGGACAGGATCAACACAAATGAACTGAGTTTTTTTGTTGTTGTTATTGAAGAGTTAGGGGCGCCAGCGTGTCCTTAGAAGAAAGTAATCGATAGCTGCTCGTCTAAATAGAGACTACCCGAATGTAAGCCTATAAGCCTCAAGACCATCCAAGGCAGGTTTTGATAGCAAAAAAAATGAGAGCCTTTATTCTGTACTGACAATCTTAATAGTTAAAAGTTAGTGACACATTTCACCTTGAACAAGCCTTCAACAGTGTACCTCGGACTTTCTTTGATTTTTAATGCATGACTTCAGGTTTGATCAATTTCCACTTCAAATGCATCCACTTCAAATGCATCATCTGTCTTTTAAGCTTAGCTGCTATTATGTCTTTTAATATGTGCTGTTGTTCCAGAAGTCATCCTTTCTAGCTCAGCGGCAGCGGCTCAGTGCTGTCTGTGTTTGTGTTGGGATTTCATGCCTCATATGTGCTCATCATGCTTTATTTGTCATGCTGTCAGCTGTGAGACCTTTGAACATCTGCCTCTGCTCTACCATTTTGACGTAATTATATAATATGTTTATACTGGTGTTTTCTGGTCCTCTTATGCAAATATACATTTGAATGCTAAGTTGACTATCTGTGGCTAAAATCTGTTTATTCTATCTCCCTGGATGCGATGATGCATGATGAAAAAGCTTAGTGCACGCTTTTCAGACGATTTCAAAGCTGCCTTCTCTGTCTATGAATCCCAAACTCAGCACCGACTCAATAGTAAACTGGAAATGAACGCATTTTCATATGACTGACTTTGCAGCCTTCAAGCAACAGCTGCTACAGTAGCTCAGCGTACTGTATCTGAGCGTCATTTAATATGACTTCCTGTGGCACACAGAGCTTTACAATAAAGCTTCTCTGTCTAGGTTTTCTCCATCTGCCCCATGCTTGAAAATGTCTTTTAACACACCTTACTGCATCCCTCTTGCAATATACCACCTCGACTAGTATCCTGCTGTTTTTTAAGGGTGTTGCTTGTCCCTTGCAGGTTTTCTTGGGTCAAGACCAAAGCTTCCACAATCCCTTTGAACTTGTTTTCCAATTCCCTATGTCTAAGTGCCAGTGGCACTCGGTGGGGCTGCTTGACTCAGAACTGAGACCTGAGCAGTCAAGCACAGAATTCACTCCGTATTCTTAAGTACTTTTTTGTAGTTTTTTTTATACGACTTTCTATTGCTGTCAACAAGAACACTGCATTGTCCTATCTCACATATAGGTTTACACTGTATATATCATAGGAATTGCATCCATACTGGATGATTCCATACCTCGTGATTTACATCTAATGTGCTAATGTTATACTCATGTAAAGTTCGAATGCAGAGATAGAGTGTTCTATGTAGCAAGGCAGAAAGTAAAGGTATGTAGGTTGGGGTGGTGGATGGGCATGTAGCACATCTAACTTTCATGTATTTGACATGCTGTGTTTTAGTTGCCTAACATGAGCAGGTATTTGCAGAAATCCAGAATTTTAATTACATTAACCTATATTACAGAACCTTCCAGTATGTATGTTCTGGTCTGCAATAGGTTTTGTATTATTTTTATTATCAGTGATATTTACACAAAGCTGATTCATGTGTTGAGCTTTTTCTTTAGGGGCTCATTTATGCTGCTCTTATTACCTTGTGCCTTCAGACACTGTTAAGTGTCAACTCCACTACTTCTGCAGATTTAAATTCCTCTAGACATCCTTCCTATACTGCTTAGACATTAAGGGACTCCCAGTCGTTTCCAAACAGTGACAGCCTTTGGAAGGAAGCCAAGCGGAGGCAGCCTTCTGGATTTCCCGTGCGTCTTTTATCCTGGATCACACAATCAAACAGACAACATGAAACATGCGGCACAGGTACTTCTTCTGCTTATTGCTCCCCTTTTTTTGAGAAAGAGCTGAACAGGCTATAATGATTATTCAGGCTGCGTCTCTCTCCAGACGTGCTTGAAGTGAGATTCTGCCGTCTGCAGGCTCAGTCTAACTCATCTCGCAGCACCTGCTGAGACAGGGCTGTATATATGTAGGAGCAAAGTGATTATTGTTATCCCGAATCACTGCAGCTTTTTAGCTCATCATTCATTTTGGCAAGCTGACAAATTTTCACACAGTTATTGTGGTTGTCATATTGTCCATAAATTTCCTAATGAACATGGACAATGTTCATCCCTGCAACTAAGTGTGATGATCTAACGATTATCAAAGAGCACTGCATATATTTGATTTTTACTTCAGGTATTTCAGGGCTTAAAGTAAAAAAAAATGATTTTCATCAGCAGCTATCTCATGGGTTCATCTCCTCTACTTATGCCTTTCATTCTGTTGGTAATTGCATTTACCCCCTCAGGTCCCTGTCATTCATTCAGTCTAATTAGCTCTCCTGACCCCCTAAGCATGGCTGTGACCTCTTCATCCAGCAAAGGCGCTGACTTCTGCCTCATGACTTTGACTGCTGCCTGACATGTGACCAGCGCAAAACGGAGGATGGGCCAATATGTGCAAGTAGAACAAGATTTTTACAGCATTTTTAAATTAGTTTTAACTGTTAATTCACACTGACGTTTACACTATTTATTGTGGTTGTTATGATTCTCTTATTTCCTAGAGATGTGTTTGTCTTCCTTTTGTCTTATAATAATAATAATAATAATCCTTATTTGTAGAGCACTTTTCAAAAACAAGTTACAAAGTGCTTTAACAAGTGTAAAGAATACAAAAAAAGATAAGAGCATGAAAATTTAATATAAAATTAGTAAAATACAATAAAATAAAAGGGATAAAATAAAGTCAAATAAGATCGGGAAAAGCTCTCCTATAAAAGTATGTTTTAAGAAGGGACTTAAAAGAGTTCACTGACTCAGCCGACCTGATTTCCTCGGGCAGGCTGTTCCAGAGCCTTGGGGCCCTGACAGCAAACGCTCTGTCCCCTTTAGTTTTCAGTCGAGACTCTGGAACAGACAACAGACCTCTGCGGATCTCAAGGTACGTGCTGGTGCTCATGGGACTAAAAGGTCAGAAATATAACAAGGCGAGAGGCCATGAAGAGCTTTAAAAGTGATCAATAGAATTTTAAAGTCAATTCTAAAACATACTGGGAGCCAGTGTAATGAAGCTAAAATAGGAGTAATGTGGTCATATTTCTTTATTCTGGTTAAAAGCCTGGCAGCTGAGTTCTGGACAGTCTGGAGTCGATCAATAGATTTTTGGGTTAAACAGGTGAAAAGGCTGTTGCAATAATCCAGGCGTGATGAGGTGAAGGCGTGTAAAATGGTCTCGGTGTCCTTAAAAGTTAACATAGATCGAATTTTAGCTATATTTCTAAGTTAATAAAAACATGATTGAACAAGCTTTGTGGTGTGCTGCTCGAAATTTAAATTACTATCAAACCAAACACCAAGGTTCTTTGCCACAGGCTTAATGTGATTTACTAGGGAACCAGCAGATGGCAGTATTTGATTTGCCAT
>NC_060160.1:22187766-22226230 GCF_021292245.1 Micropterus dolomieu
TTTCAGTAAAAATTTTGTAGGTATTACATCAAGTGGGCTGGAGGACACTCTCATTTGTGATACTGTTTTTAAAAGCTCAGACAAGTCAATGGGATAAAACTGGTTAAAACTCTCTTGTTGCTGGTGAGGGACCTCTTAGTAAGAGGCCACGGGGGTAATAGAGGCTCTGATTGACACCACCTTATTGGTAAAATAAGATAAAAACAATTCACAGTCATCATTACTTCCAGCTGAGGCACAAGGAGGGGTTGGGTTTACCAGCTGATCCACAGTCTTAAACAGAAACCTGGGATTGTGTTTATGTGTAGTAATGAGTTCAGAAAAATAGTGTGTTCTCGCATCCTTAACCATGTTATTGTAGTTAAATAATAAATCCTTCAGACTGAGGTAATGGACTTGGAGACTGGATTTTTTCCATCTGCTCTCTGCTTTCCTGCATTCCCTTTTGAGGCTGCGAATGCTGTCATTTATCCAGGGTTGCTTACTAGCTTTAGACGTAGGCCCAACCTTTAGAGGAGCAGTAATATTTAGTGACGACAAGCAGATATGATTGAAGTGATCAACCAGATTGTTGGTGTCTTACCTATCGTCTGTCCTATATGTATGGTGAAACTCAGAATCCCCCCTGGGGGATTGACAAATTTATCACATTTATTGTAGGTGTCCCATGTAAAGTCCAAGCAGACTGCATGTAGGTCAGATCTTAGTGTTTAAACTGGCTTGTAATATATGTGATTGGTGTGAAGTGAGCTGCCATTGGCCAGCCCTCCAGAATGCACCAAATTAATTGGTGACTCACTGACAAGAACACTGCCATGAAAAGACGATTGTGTCTTGTGAGAGCAAATTTCTGTTGAACAATGGGCCTATTTAAAGCTGACTGGGAGGCTTGTTGTATAGAGAATTAATGTTTGAATTAATCAGCACCTAGCATTGCTTTTCTTCCTCTGTGATTTAGTGTCTGCAGGAGGAAAAGGGGCAAAGAGTCATCACTCACAAATGAACCATTTATCGTCATTCATCTCACTTGCTGGCCAACTGCAGGGCTACAGTTAAAATAGAATTAACACGCCCTGATAAGATACACAATATGTAAATTACCTGTTTCTCCCCATCCTTTAACTTCAGAATAAAGTTATGGCTCTGCTTTTTTAAAAGAGCAATACTACAGTACTTCTGAGAATAAGGTAGCTCGATCACTTCGCTGCCTTCAGGGCTAGTGTTCACATGGGTTGCAAGTGAAGCCCAGAGGATATCTCTAAAATGACTGTAATTCTCCATGGCTTCAGAATAAATCACACTACATGCCTCCTGGCATCCAGCTGTAATTTTTCATACACATGTAACACTCTGCAGGGAGGACATCTTCATAAGCTCCCAGGCTAATACAACTCTAGGGAGAAGTCTGCAAAACTACGTCACACTAAACCATTTCCATCCCCTGATGTTTGGATGACATATCAATTCAATACACACCCCAGGGGTCGACTAGTGATGCAATGTGATGTGCTTCTTTTCTCTTATTGCTCTCATCTTTCACACCGCACCTCTCACTGACACTTGCCACAAGCTGTGTTTTAATGGGGCAGATCCACAGAGATGAGCTGAGTGGTGCCAAACTTTGACCAGGGCACGGCTATGGTTGATGGTGAGTGCGGGCTCACTGTCACGGACAAATGAGAATAAAATCCACTGCTCTCCAGCAGAAAGCCTTGTCACATTTCCATTCATTCAGCTGCTTATGTTGGACGACAGATATAGCCTACATTTAAAGTGAGATTGTGTGATTATGAACAACAAGTGAGGCCAAAAGCGATAACAGAGTAATAGTAAAGTAGCGTTAATGTCTGCTTGAACGTAAAGGGCGAAAACCATATTTTTAGAGGTGGTCCAACTGCATAAAGTCAATAGAAAGACGCGAGTGGATGCAAATTTGCCCTTGCAATGTGAAAATTCACTTCATGTCTAAACTTTAACAATTACACAAGTAGAGAAGAGTCACAAAGTCAGCAAACTGACCAAGTAATGTCAGTTTCACAGCAAAATCTACCCAAAGCCACCAAGTTACTCAGAGTTCATAACTCGTTATTTTTTCCCCCACTAGATTTTCACTTGACAGACACTAGCTTTGCATCAGGTACTAAGCCTCTGATTGGCTGACGCTAACCAACGGAGGCAACGAGTTGTTGAGGGGGAGAAAAGAGTTGTTATTTTTAAATTGCTTATATTTCTTCTTGCAAAAGCCACATGAAAACCTTGAGAATGTCTTCATCTTCTTCACAAAATCATCAGATACTCCTTCTGTTACTCACTGCTGCAGAGATCTATCTGTTGCTGCTTCAGATGGAGACATTTCCAATACTGAGAAAGATGCCAAGCCGCAAATGTAGGAGCTGTAAACACAATTATAAATCTGCTGCTCCATCTGTTTTACTTGTGATTTACACCATTAAGTGTATGATTAATTCTGGTCTGAATGTGGGCCATTTTTAAAAAGAAATATGGCACTCAAAACTATCAGTGAAATAAGTTTCAAAATGCGTTTTATTTCATAGTGGTATGTGAAAGATGTCATACTGAGTATACTTTGGTATGTGAAAGATGCTGCCCACTGTGTCTGTACTGTAAATAGGCTGTACTGTTGGTTAATGATCAGAGGAGAATTGGTTCAATTACAGCTCCTTCTAGGGGCCTTCTGGGGGGCCCTGTGTGGCATGAACCTGCCATCTCTGCAGGCCAGCTCGGTAAGTGACTGACCTTTCATTATCGTCTGTACATTGTCAGCGAGCCCCAGGGCACTGGGAAGAGCCACTGCACCAAACTCCAATATTTGTTATTGATTCGATGTGAAGCATGCATCAAAACAGCACAGACGTCTGGAGCAACCAGTGAAATGTAGCAGCAATAATGATTGGTAACACAAGTAAGGCAGGTGCAAAAACCTCAGCATCTTATCAAGTTTGGTTACAAAGATGTAATAAGGATATAAATAGTGATATGTTGTAACATGCCTGGTGGTAATTAACAACATTCAAAGTTTATTTTTTTGGTTCATGTTTTATTCACACTAATAAAGCTAATCTGTTCCATCGGGACTGTGATGGGATTTGATGACAAATCAGATCCTATCACAAATCTGTGATGATGCATGACATTACCTTTTTCCATTTGTCCCCCTGCCCGCTTCAAACCAGTGAGAAGAGCACAAATCTCTCAGAAAATCTTTAATGTGTAATTACCCAAACTTTCAGATAAAATGTTTTCAGGAATAAAAATCCTCACCATGTGCTTTTTTTTTTTTTATTGTAGAATGTAATTTCATCTCACAGGTCTTTAAATCTACAAACTCATCACCTAAATACAGATACCCCCTTATTTGTATTGTTAATACATCATCTACTTGTGGTTGTTCTGATATAACCGACAGGGACCTAAAGGCATCATATCATTTATCTGTTAGACGCACAGTTAATACAAAGCACAATAGCCACTTCCTGTCAGCTTAGGTTTTAATGGGAGGTGGAAAGTACTGACGTAAAGTTGGCTACGGAAGAAAGATATCATGAGACAGGATGAACTTAGAAACCTCATTACGAAATTAATTCGCTGGCCAACAGGTCAAACATCCCATGTCAAGACGGCCTGTCCATTCCTGGAAACCTGGATCTCTTGTGTGATGAAGCTCCTCTTTACCAACCAAGCTAAACTCACCCTGATGCAGCACCCAGGCTCACAGAGTCTGGTTGACCTTGATTCACGCTCTTTGATGAGGCTGCGAGGTGGTGATAGATTCTTTATGAAGATCCTCTATGATGCGTGAAATTATTAATTTAGGGGAGTATGGCCCAGAGCGTGAACACCTCTACTTGAGCGCGACCAAACACTCCTTAAGTGTTTTATTTCACTTGAAGTGTTGGCATTATATATTTACTGCAATAGATGATGGTTCAGGTCGTAATCACATAAAACTAAGCTAATAACATAGTGTTTCTTTGCCAGATCACTGAGCAGGGGGATCTTTTATATTCTAATACACATTACACACTCAAGCTGGGATCATTAAAGAACTGATTCGGAAATTCCTCCATCTTTGAGATGTATGATGGGAAGGAAACTAGACAGTAATAGATTAGTTACATTTCCTCTCTGATGTTTACAGCAATCTCTCAGTAAAAAGAAAAACTGCAATGAAAATAATAAAGGCCCATTGAAGGGACTTTGATCTTGTCTTCATAACGCCACAGCAGCAGCCTGAATATTCCCTCTGAGCGTTCACAAACAAAAGACAGAAATTCTGATTACCATTAGCATGATAGCATCAAGTGCTGTCTGAAAAAGACGCTTTCTGTTAGAGCAGGATGCCAAATTAGCATTTCCTTTTATGTGATTGTCATGTGAGGCAGCGAAGAAGGCAACTGTTAAAAACTCTTTTTCCATGAAGCATTTGGCATGGATGGGAATAGGTATCTCACGCAGGGTTTCATTTTCACTAGGTGTTGGGTCATGTAAGGTGGTATGTGTTTGCTTGCTTACATGCTGAAGCTCAAAGTGTCCCAATTCTGATGTGTTTACTTCATGTGTCCCAGTTTTGATGTTTTCTGATCAGTGTGAACTGCAAAAAGCTGCATGGAGTCGCAGTTTTCCAATCCCCATCTGGACCACATGGAAGTGTGGTGCACAATCAGATCCCAGGGTGTGCAACCTCTAGCAGCTTGAATATGAATACACAAGAAATTGACAGCACTGCCATGACTCTGTTACTGCGTGAGAAGATGCACCAATTAAGTCCAAACTCAAAGACATGCACTGAACGTGAACTTTGTGGAAAACAAGCAGGAGTGGTTTGGGTTTAAGCCTTTTGTTCCAGAGTCTACAGCCATGCTAGCAGCTCTGTGAGGCATTAGGCACATTGGTGCTTTGAGCTAAATGCTAATGTCAACATCCAACATGCGCACAATGACAATATTAAAATGCTGAAGGTTAGCAGGTATAAAGTTTACCATCCATCATCTTAGTTTAGTGTGTTATCATGCAAACATTTGCTGATTTTGCGCTAAACCCAAAGTAGAGCAGAGGCAGGTGAAAATGTCATTAGTTTTGCAATAGGGCAAAACCCAAAGATTTTAAAAAGTTACTTAGGCTATATGATTACCAAAGCTTTGTTTTAGGGTTTATGTATTGTTGTCCTTGTTTTGAAGCATTTTGTGTCTTTTTATTCCGTGCGCTCTTGTATATGTACTGTAGGCTATTGCTGTTCCTGTTGCAATGTATGCTGTGTGTCTTCTGTAGCGGCCATTACAGCTGCCCAGGAATTGCAGCTGAAAATTATCCAAGATGGCTAAACTGGCACATTTACAGAAATGTCTATTTATGTGCACTGTCCCCATAACTTTACACTCAATAAATAAATAGCCTACAGATAAATGCTTTGAATGTTTGTGAACCATCCAACTCAAAGTGGTGGACAAATAACCGACCAACCGACATTATCACCCCTAGAGCAATGCTAATAGTGTAGCTAAAAATCAGAAAAGCAAAAAATTTGGCCTTGAAGGTCTGCAGTGTGGACATCAGGGGTTACTTTGAAGGCATCAGACAAGGAATGAGCTGTCAAAATAGCCTGCAAATATGCAAGGAGGATACAGTAATATACAAATCACACTGCCCCAGAAACATTATACTGACCATATGAGTAAAAATGCCATAAATGTTGAGTGGTTACAACACAGTGTTTACTAAATGACATGATATAAATAGCAAAAAAAGTTGGAAAAGTCATGACCGTAGATTAATACAATACTTAGTGACAGAGAAATATCATGGGTTAGGAAAATGTTTAAATATTACAAGTAATATTGTCATTTAGACAAAAGGATTTAAATGACTGTTAAGTCAGTAAACAATATTTAAACTACTGGAACTCCAATTTTAGGGGTATGATTAAGATTTATTTCCTTTTGAAAATATACCCATAAATTTGTCATATGAAAACAATTTTACAACCTTGAACATTTTATCACAACAGGATCACACATTTAACACCCACGTACGTCCCTGCATTACAAATAATTGCCCTTAAATTGTTTTACAGTTTTTTTTTCTAAACATTTAAAACATTTTCAACAAAAAAACTAAACAATACAAGATTCCACTACAACTTTCAAATTGCCATCTATTAAATACCCAGTACCCCAGGGAAGAATCCGGACACGCAAGCTTGAAGTGGTGCGATCAAAGACAAATGAGAGGGGTGGAAATTCAAACCATAAATCTGTGAAGCTCAACTTTGTCTTGTCCCAAAGAGGGCAACATCCTGTAAATCTTTGCCATTGTGTCTGGCCACAGACTCTTTTATATCATATCAAGGGATTTGTCTGGCAGGAAAATCTGCCCATGATTTATTATGTTATAAAATGGGTTTAACATGCCACTTCTATAGCTAAAAGCTTTTCCCGAGTAATAACACCACTGACCGCTGCTAGTTCTCAGGAGTGTCTAGTGTTGCTGGAAACTGAGCTATATGGTAAAGACAAAGCTCAGACTTCACATTATAACTACTGTGTGTGTTTAACATTTCCTTGAGTTTAGAAAAAATTCCCCATTTAATGTCATTCCAAGGGGGACAATGACCTATTTCAAAATGTATGCAGCATTTCTCTTTAACATAATAATTGTGATTTTGCATACGAACACAGATAATCTTCCTGTTTTACTCAACAGTGACAACACTGCCGTTACAATGACCAAACAAGAACAAAGGCCTGGAAAAATACTTTTGACCCTATCATTCATTTTTAATTGTTCCGTCCAACAAGAAAGGCAATGCGTGCACATGCACAAAGAAACGCACAAATGCAACATGCGCACACCGATGCACTCACACATACGCGCACACGTGCACACATGAACAATACACACACCTTTCATACTGCAGCTAATATGGGTATTAGAGAATTTAGTCCTGACATGTTGCAGCGATGATAGCTCTACTGCCACGCAAAGATGTCCCCTGTCACTCCCAGCGGCTCCCTCCTTCACCTTGATGTCATGGTGAGTCGACAACATCATTACTCATCACGTCACCACTTAAACACATGCCTAGTGCAGCACTATATCACTCCCATATTGATATGTTGGTTATAGTATTATATTCAATGTACTGTATGAGAACATTATTTCATATAAACACGTCCACAGTTTCATATATCACTTTTATATTCACATGCCCACTTTATCACTAGATCACCGTCATATCGACACCCACTATATTAGTACATCACTTTTGTTTGTCACAAATCCACTGTGTCATAGGAAAAAACTTTTTTCAGCTGATATGTGGACGGTTTGTTGTTTTGACAAAGTCCGTCTGCATCGGTTTCAAATCATTTTCATGTTTACCCGTCGTGGGCCACTTGTTTCAGTCACCTCTGCTGCTGCCCCGTTGGATTTGCGTGGAACGTACTCAATATCAAAGTTGCTCTTATGGCGTCCTTTGCCTCGGCTCCAGGCAAATAGAAGCAGGAAGCAGAAGATGACCACACCTAGGAAGGACAGGCAGCCCATGGCTGTAGATATAATGATAGTCTTAATGTCTATAGGGACGGTCATGTTGTACAGTACAGTCCCATTCCCCCATGTGCTGTTGGAGTCTGTCAGATAGTTTGAGCTCCTGTTGCTATAGTGAGATCTGTCCCCAATGCCCAGGCTCTTCACAGCTAAAGAGGCCGACAGGCTAGCGTTGCCAGCAGGATTACTAGCAATACACAAGTACACCCCGCTGTCGTGCAGTTCCGCTGCCTTGATCTCCAGTGTACCATCTGGTTGGAGTTCCACCCTACCACTGCTCCTGGCTGTGATGTAGCGTCTGTGAGGTGTAATCCAGACCACTGAGGGCCGAGGTGCTCCCTCTGCCATGCAGCTCAGGCGGGCCGGCTGACCTTCATCAGCCATCAGCAGCTGGGTTGTGTTTGGTCCAATCCTTGGTTTGGTGCAGGTCATGTACCTGGATGCCAGGGGCTCCGTGAGGTCACGGAGAGTTTTCCCCAGGAGCCGCTCAGGGGCGCTGCACTCAGGCTGGACATCCAGAATCTGCAGAGAGGGGGGCTTGTGACTGTTGAGCAGCCAAAGCAATCTGCAGTCGCACACTAATGGATTTCCACCCAGACAGAGCCTCTGGAGGCTGTCTGGTGAAGAAAACACTCCCCTCTCCAGAGAGTCCAGGCGATTCTGTGACACATCCAGTAGTTGCAATGATTTGAGGCCCGCAAATGCAAAGGCCTCAATAGAAATCAGATGTGCCCCTTGGAGACGAAGCTCCAGCAGGTGTGGGAGTTGGCCCAGCTCTCCCTGATGGATGTGCTGGATGCGGCAGTAGGACAAGTTGAGATGTGTGAGGTAGGGAAGGTTGCGCAGTGCTGCGCCGGGGAAGGCAGACAGGTTAGTGTTGGTTATGAACAACGTTGTGAGGTTCAGGCCGTGCAGGGAGAGGGGAGGCAATGTGTCCAGCCAGGGCCAGTAATCAATCTCTAGTCGGCGGAGACGCGTTAACCTCTTAAAGGAGAAAGGCTTTAGAAAGCTGATGCTCAAGTAGCGCAAACGCAGTTCAACCAGGCTGTGCAGATGTCCCAGAGCATCAGTAGGGACCACAGTCAGATTGGAACGTTCCAGGGTCAGACTTTGGAGCCCGAGTAATCCTGTAAAGGCCCGCTGAGAGATGAAAACCAGTTCGTTGTCACCCACCTCTAGGGACGTCAACCTGCGTAGATCTTGGAAGGCATGATCCAGGAGAACCACCAGTCTGTTGTGGCTGAGGTCAAGGCGGGTGAGGTTGGTCAGTCCTGACAGCACGCCAGCAGGAACCAGCTGAAGCAAGTTACTGCGAAAGTTGAGCGAGCGGAGAGCAAGCTGGGAACGAAATGAGCCAGGCTCGACCACACTGATGAGGTTGTCGCTAATGTCCAGGTCCTCCAGCTGCTGGAATGAAGAGAAGTTGTCTGGCGTGATGATGCGGAGCTTGTTCTTACTGAGGTCCAGGACGCGTGTCTCAATGGGGATGCCTTCAGGGATGGTGGACAGGCGCTTGCGGTGGCAACTGACCGACTTGCTTTGGGCAGAGCACTCACATCGGGCGGGGCAGCTCAGAGCCGGGCTGGCCAGGAGAAGCAACAAGGCCCCGCCCAGGAAGAGGTGGCCGTGGTGCAGGGCTGGGTGTCGCATGTCTCTTTTACCCACGTTGCCCTCTGTCAAGGCACTGCTTCTTGTCCATACAGAGCACCATCACGAACAAGCCCTGCGAGACACAATACATGAACAAGAAATGTGTTAGAACTCAACTCAGAGTGTCTTCACCGGTGTGCCCCCACTCCCCCCCTCGCCTACATTTTCACCCCTTTACACTTTATGTCTCCTTAAACTGCCAAGTCTTTTCTCCCTTAATGAACTGTCCCTTTTACTGGCAAGGTGGATGTAATGGAAAACTCACAGCACGGTAAGAGACAGCAAGAGAAATATCAACTGCAGAAAAATGTGAACGTTCATCACTGCTAACTGGGGATGTTTCATGAGGATTGACGATGACCCTCATTAGAGTGCAGTGAGGCTAAATGCCCATGTGGATTTGCTATTGCTGCATGTGTGTGACTGTATATTCTGCATCAGTGATAGTGGTTTGTATATGTTTGTGTGTGTATGTGTGTGTGTCTAGGAAAGCAAAGAAGAAATCTAACTGAGCTTAAATAAGTCTTATTTCAGTCCAGAATGTAGATCAGAAAAAAAGCTCCAAGATATTTCTCAGTTTTGTCTTAGTGACCCTACTTAGGGGTTATTTTACTAAAGTACTTTACTTACGTTAAATGTTGAGGTTGAGTATTTTCTTTTTATGGGGGTCTGTACTTTTACTCCCCTTAATTTCAAATCCTTATTGTATTTATTGTTAATTATCTGTTACAAGTTACTGAGAAAAATAAAATAAATTTTGACATTGAAAATAAGGCACTTTCAAATGTCATGCTTTCCAATTGGTTAAGGTAGTCACAGCCAGCATAACTGGAACACCCAATACTTTGACATGATTTAGAAATTAATTCATTAAGGACTGAATACACGCAAGAACTGAGATACAACATGTATCTGTCATACAGAATAAGCACTTTCACTTTTGATACTTAAATACATTCACTATGGAATACTTTTATACCTTTTTTGGATACGGTATTTCTCCTAAAGGAAAATTGCACTCTATTTAAAGACAATTAGTCCTTCTTTGTTAAAGAGGTGGTATTGTGCTTTTTGGCTTTTTGCCTCTCCTTTATTGAGTTATATATCTTGTTTGTGCATGTAACAGGTTTGCAAATGAAAAAGCCCAAAGGGAGTTCCCATCTCCCACAGAAAGCTCTGCTCTGAACCACTTGAAAACAGCTCGTTTGTAGTCCAGCCCTTCACTTCCTTTACTTGTGACGTTAAATGAAAACACGTCATAAAGCTTGCCAAGCGGCTAGCGGGGTCAGGCACGCCCTCAAACCAAGCTAGTCTGAGTGGAGGCCCTTTGGCTCGACTCGCCTTTGTTTGGTTTTCCATTGTAGAAATGTTGTACCTGCTTCCAGGTACTTTTTTTCGTATCACCTCACCTCCGTACAGGTTCCAAGCGAGCTGAGGGGATACTAAAATGTAACGTGAAAACACGGAAGACTGCTGATTGGTCAGAGAGAATATTCACTATTCACTGCATCTTCAGTGCGTGCACCAGACAGAGGCCAGCAACAGAAAGTTTTATATTTTACAGTTTTCGTATGGAATTTCATCACTAAATCCACTTCTGAGAAGTTTTGAGGTGAGAAATCAGCTGTGTAGATTTCGAATATTGACAGTTTTACGAGAAGTGATGGAGGAACAAAAATGTGATGAATATTTTCGGAGTTGAGGAGCTCCGCAAGTGGCTGCGGGGGAAGCCTGTGCCAACCCGCGGGAGGAGCGTGAGGCCTCTGCTCCCGCCGTCACACAGACCGCTGCAGCAACAACTGCAGAGGAAAACAGAGCTGGAAGGTTTTCATACCGCTTATCTGTCTTTAAATTCTGAGTAATATTGAAACGTTTTAACCGTAGACTGTATATATTTTAAGAGCTGTGTGGATCGCTGGTGTGTGTGTCGCATTGAACATTACATCGACTATGACGACAAGCTACGTACTATCTCTGGGTACTATCTGCAATGGAAAACGGAGCAGGGCCGAGTAGTCGAGTCTATCGATTTGCGCTATGGTAGCATTTTTTGGCAAGGCAGCATAGATCGTCAGAACACCGGCAACAGTTCAATGTTTAGTCCTAAAAGACGATGCTACTCCGACTCTGTTTGGGCCCGGAAATTCACAATCACAACCTGTAAGTATGCTTTATTGGTTGTGAATTATATTTAAAATAAACACGGAAATGTAACTTCACAGACTGTTCAAGTGTCGAGTTGTTGTAAACGTTGGCTAACACAGCTAAAGTTATAGCTATAATGCTAATGTTACACCTGATGTGAAAGCTACTGAGCAAACGTTCAAATTGTTCGGCCAATTTTTATGTAAAATTGAGTTGAAATATGGTGATTTTTGTAGTGGTTTATGGTATGATGTGGAACAATGATGTTGTGGACTTGTGAGTAACTTATACCATCTGCTAGGTTACGGTCGCAGTCTGAAGCGGCTTTGATTTGGATCACACTACCTTGTTTCTTACGACCCGCCCTTCTCTGCTTCTGATTGGCTAGTAGTCCTTACCTGGGAACTGCGCATGTGCAGCTCCCAACAAAGTATTTGTACAAGTAAGATGCAACACATAGGGAGAGGAGCTGCAGCAATGTGCAGTATGAGAAAAATATGGTTTTTATTGAAAATTAAACCATGTAAACCTGTTCCGGTACAACCCCTAAATAGGATTTTGAACCTGAAAATGAGCATAATACCATCTCTTTAATTTTAGCTCAATGGCGCAGCGGCAGTGTTGTTGCATTTTGAACAGCAGGAGTGGGGTTCAAAGCCAGCTCAGGGCAAGCCTCCAGCATGGTTCTCCATGCATAGAGAGGAATATAATACAATCAAACTCACGAACATCTCCCCAGAGTTCCCAACTGCTTTTTAGGAGCAATATGCAAGACAGTAATGATCTCAAAAAGATACAATGATGAGATCTCATCTGTTACTTTCATTTATTCAATTGTAATCTCAGTTCAGTATCCATTTGTCTTACCTAAGTCTCAAAACCTCAATCTCTCTTCATCTCATCCTTTTCTCCTAATGGGGTTTTAGGAGCAACAATTCATATTGGAGTGATCTCAAAAAGATATACTATCGAGATCTTAGTGTTTTTTCAAGAGTTAAAGAAAAGACTATTCTGAGGAAAACATTTTTCCTCTCGGAGGGGGTGTGGTGGTGAATGGACTATGTGGCAAGTGTTCAAACTAAAATACAAACTAAATTGGAAGTGAAATGGCAGCTTGTGTTTGCTTCTATAAGTGAATCCACAGTGTTTACAGCAGTGTTTGCCAAGCACACATAACCCCCGTAGGATGAACGGAAACAAATAGAAGTGACTTAATGGTCTTTGCTTGATAAATAATTGATATACCAAGTAATCTTAATGATGTCTCATTGTTGCATTTTACAATGAATACCCTAAATTTTGATATTTATCACCAAGATGTTGTGTTCAAATATATGGCGTTTGGCCACTTCCCAGCCACTCTCCAGGGAAGGTTTTACGGGAAGAGATGATAATGACAGGGTAATGAGGGGAAAGGATGCAGAGTTCAGCTGTGAAAGATGATGTTCTCTCTGAGAGCCGTGACTCCTCACAGCTTGGAAAGAGCTTGACAGCAAAAACACCATCCGGCAGCCACAGGTTGTTGAATTGAAAGATGGCTAAGTAGACAGAGAGCCTGACCATAATTGCCTCATTATCAGTAGTATCTGTATTCTGCTCATGGCTATCTCTGCCAAATAGGTGTGCAAAACAGAAAAGACACGAGCACTGGGAATTTGTGTGCACTATCATAAACGAAAAGAAAAATGCTCAAAAAGAAATATGAAAGGCGCCTTTAAAAAGCTTCAGACTGCTTGCAGAGCTCTTGTCAATCACAGCAAAGCAAAATCCCGCCAAGGTAAGCAGATGATGAGCACACAGACAGACACCTACCTTACTTTGATAGTGAAGTGAGTGACATTCAGAAAATAGCCAAGACTAGGCAGAAGGAGCCGGAGAGCACACTCCCTCTTTCCCTTTCCCACAGCACTCGCCCCTCTGCACTGCTCGTATCTCCATCTCTCTCCCTCTCCCTCTGACTGTCTATCGCTGTTTTATCTCTCCGTCTTCATGCTCACAGATCTTCCACCTAACTCCTTTCCTCTCCCCAGCCCTGCCTGGCCTGGCAAAAGCCCCACTCCGTTCACGAGTCCCCGCAGGCTGGGGCTTTTTATCGATCGCATCGCAGAAACATCAGATGCCAGGAATGTAGCCTTTAACAAAGAGCAGGCCGTTGCCACAGCAACTACAAACCCTTACTCCCATCCGCTCAATGTAGTCTGCCAATCAAATTAATGAAAAAAGGAAGAAATAGAGTAAGGAGGGTGATTTTTTTTCATATTCCTTTAATCCCTGTGTTGAGAGAACATACAAATTGAATACATTCCTGGAAATTCAGTTTCATTGGTATAGCGGAGCTTAGTTTAAGGTATTTCCAATCTGTCATTCTGGCCACCTTGCTATTTGTCGACCTGTCTTGTTGCCCATCCATCTGGTGTTCTGGTAACTATCTCTGTCTCTCTACCTTACCTCTGTCTCTGTCTCTCTACCTTACCTCTGTCTCTGTCTCTCTACCTTATTATCCATCCACAAGCCTGCCTCTGTCTTTGTGAATTATCTGTCTGCCTTTACCCGTCAGCCTCTGTTCCTCTCTGCCTCTCTGTTTAATAATTACAGTCCAGTTGTCTGTTGCTGCAGTGGGGAACTGGTCTGGTGATCTGTCAGTTGTGTGTCAGGCAGTATGCCGTCTCTACTCAGAGAGATGGTGCGCACGCGAAAAACACCTCAGCCATGTAAGTTATGAAAGCTCATATTGAAAGAAAGCACATGATGAAAGGCTGTTTTTATGTTGGACCCTTTTCTTTTGGTTTCTCTGGAGTTAAACCTTAATAGAAAAGACAAGTTCATCTTCTCTGACAGGCCACTGAGAAAAGAAATCTAATTTCTTAACTGTAAATGTATTAAAAGAGAATATTCTGCATTTTAAAGCCGGAATCGTCCTAACAAAACAGACACTTTTCCGGTAAATGTCATCATCAAAATCTGTCCAGATTCAGGCTTCATGGTGCAGACATGATTCACTAAAGACTGTATCATGTCCTTGGATTAAAATACTATTTCAGCACTTGCACAAGTGCATAACCTTGGAAAATGAGGAGCTTTGATTCTGCTGAAGACCAGGAGTCTGTTTGATGTCCCGATCCATATCTGGCATACGCAGCCCTGTCCTCTAACTGCTTTTTATTTCCAGGTCTTCAGTTATTTGCCTGAAAGACATGTTTCTCCCACAACAGAATAACTGAAAGGATGGTTGACAGCATGTAATCTAATATAATAGTATGTGACCCTTCAAGTATCGGTCTATATGGCAGAATGTGGTTTCAAAGAAAACAATATTATGGAGAAAAAAAAAAAAAGAAAAGCTGTCACAGCAGTAACAGATAGCAAATGCCTAAATTGTATAGTTAGAATTTTCCCATCCCTAAAAAATATTGCTTCTGCTGTTCATATTTTCTTTTGTTTTGCGTGGCACCTGTTCAGAATTAGCCGGAGATTTAGCAGCTTGTATTGATGAGGCCTCTGATTTTTCCAGGAAAATAGAGTTGAAGCTTTTCCGACTTTCAGGCATTGGCAGATGGTGGAAGGAGTGAAAGGCAGATGGAATCACTTCCAACATGTTAAGAAGTACAGAGTTACAACAGAAGGTTCAGTGATCCCAATTTTAAGAAACACTGTAAGGAACAATCACAGGTAAATAAAATAAAAGACATCAAATCTCATTGATTTGCAGTTATTAAACTGTACACATCTAACTGCGCATATTTGCAGAGACGTATGACATTTATAATTGTTTAACGCTACACCAATAGTTTTACATTAACAATGAAGAAAAGCTGTTGCTCATAGTGCCAAACCCTCAAGTAATTATGATCCGGCTCTGCAGTTCAGCTGTCAGGAGTGGCTCTGCCTTCTCCCCCATCTTCTCGTTTCTTGTGTTTTCCCCTCCCTGCTGTCTTTGGGCCTTTCCGAAACTAGACCCACGTCACTTCCATTCCGTCACGGAGTGAACTCTGGTCGGAGTCACCATCACAGCCAAATCGAGCTCCCTAATGCCTTATGCAGACTACACGGCTTTCAGCGTCGACCGATCGCCGTGCTGTTCAGACTACACAACTTGCCATCATGTGTCGGGAGTCTTGAAGTCGTTGTGGCGTTCACACTACGTGACTGATCAGTGACAGGGGGTCACACGCTACACGAGCTGACAGCAGCTGTGTCACCCGACACTGGTCTCCAAACCACGTTTTGTCAAGAAAACACATGTGAAATGTGAAACGGGAAATGATGCGAACCTACATATGACACAGCTGTTGTTTGTTATTATAAAGATAAACATTATAAAGACAAAGAATCTGGGTGAAAGACTGGATTAGCACACGCAGGTAGCAGGGACTGTCTGAGCTACAGAGAGAGCTGGAGGTGAGCAAAAAGTGTTTTGTAGTGAAAAAGTAGCAGCCTGCTCTGCCAGCAGCCTGCTCTCATTGGCTGGATGTGGATGTTGAGTCAGCCGACTCTTCCAGATATTTGGCATGCTAGATATCTGGCAGACATTGGCGATGTGTCAGAAATGTGTCAGGGAGCCGTTATGATATGTCGTTGAGTAGTTTACACATAACGTCTGCCGACCGCAGATCAACCTCCGAGCTCCCCGAGCGACAAATAGGCTAAAACTCGTGTAGTGTGAACTAGGCTTAACCCGTGTTGGGTTTAAATACTGCGGCCACCCTTCAGACAAACTACCCTCTCCTCCCAGAGTAAATAGGGTCTGACGTCACTTATTTTGTGTTTGTTCATGAACCAAATTATTTTGGCTAGATTTTGAATATTTCTTTAAGACTATGATTTCAGATATTTACGAAAAATAATATACTATTTTGTCAAAAGATTGATATTCGTTGTCAAAGAAAAGCCTATATATTTGAACCTCTTTATCATATATGAAAAATATTACATTCGCAAATACAAATGGTCTAAAAAGAAACCACAAATACATTTCAAAATAGAAATCCAACATTATATTGAGCATTCTATGGACTATAGAATTTAAAACCGTTACAATGTCTAAAGACTTAACTATTTTTATTTAATGCCTTTGTTGCTTGTTATGTGATCCCACTGTTTATCTAGTTGTACCATGTTCTACTATTCGGTCCTTTAATGTAGGCTATTTTGTTTTGGCTGACAAGATTTTCGTATAAAAGATGAATACGATTCTATAAAAACAACAGTTGTGTTGTCTATCAGACAAGAGCATTTTTTTATTAAACACAATATAACCTTTGGGCTGCGAATGGTGATATGAAATGTTAATGTAGTTTCGGAATTTAAAAATCCTAGGCCTACATGTTAACTGGTGTAGTCACACGGAACTCACATTTGAAAGAAAGGTCCCCCATCATGCAGCAAAGGGTGTTACACACCTTCAACAAGCCGGCATCAGTGCTCACTAGGTATTGGAGGGTTTAACATCCCACTACCACTCCATCCTCATTGGTTTCGGATGGCATTGTGGCAGACCCTCCACATGAATGCACAAAACGAAGTGGTAGGTGTTGAGGCTCACCACCACCAGCTCCACTAACCTGAGGCTCATCAACAATCAACCCACTCTGTTAAAACCCCAGCTCTTCAGTCACTCCCTGCCAGTTTGTCAGTTAACCTATTGTAGTAACACACGCTCAGGCCTCCGAGTTTTTTGTCTACTGAGTTTGGAGACACTGCCTGCCAGCCTGGAGAGAGCGCTGTCTTTGCTAGTACAATAAGCCAGAGACTCCCACTCCGCCCAGCCTGCTCACTTTTCCTTGCCAGTCCTGTTACCTGTGTTCTGAATAAACCTGTATTAATGTTCATCTGCTTCCTGGTCTGCTTTTGAATCCTTTAGACTGAAACCTAACGTCAGCTCAGTGCTAAGGAGCATTTTAGCGTCTTTCAGCTCACGGTTCTGCTCTTACGTCCCGAAACGTTACAGTTTTGGTTCATTCCCAGTGCTTGTCAACATTGTTTCCAGCCACAGCAGGCAGATGTTTTAAGACAACCATTTCTGATAAACACACTGCCTGCCCAGCACCTAACACCAGACAGACAAAGCTAGCGACTAATGTTGGCTAGTGAACACAGTGGAGAACTTAGCTACTAAAGATAAGATACTTCCATCAGGAGTTGGTGGAGACCAAAATAGAAGTGGAAGGAGCGTAAATATTGGGCTTATATTCACTAGGTGATAAATATACAAATATTAATGCGAGTTCAAGACTGGATGTGATCTATGGCATTTGATTATCTCAGTGGCCTATTTGTATACAGCTCAGTCTTTAATAGCCTGACCCAGGCTGACATAGGTGGCACACATACAGCACTGTAGTGGCCATTTCTTGACTCCCTTTGAGCCCAGCCATATTTATAGAAACACTTGGAGCCATTCATCGTGTCACGGGCTGGATTTAAAACATACATGATCCCACAGAATTCTGGGTAAATGGTATTGGTGAGGGGGGTCATTGAGAAGGGCAGCCTACAGGGTTGAGCGTTTTGGGATTTGGTTCTGAAATGGATTAGAGTCAGTGAAACTGTAGAAAATCTGACAGCCGAAAAGGAGCTGTAGGGTGATGCATGAGTCACTGTGAGAGCAAGAGTGAAAGAGAGGGAGAAATAAAGAGAGCGGAGTATAAGATAAAGCAGAAACACGTGAAGAAATGAGGAAAGCCACGCTCACGAGATTGGATAAAACCCTTGTTTGCTTGAGTTGAGCGTGATTTCTAATGTGATCTTAACTGAGTAAAGCTTGAGAAACTTATTACAGCTCTTCCAGGAGATCTCCGCCATACTCAAGCAATGCTCGGCACATGTTGATTTTAATCTGTGAGCTTATCTGTCAAGACGAGCACCAATAAATCCCTGTTCATTATCACGCCACTTTCCAAATCTGTGGCCTTTGACAGGAGCAGAGCGAATGCATTTTACACAGAGAGCAACTTAATTGGACTGTACCAATACATTTTTAAAACTGCTCTAAATTACAGTATTGATTGCCACACAATTATTTTATGAATTAATAATGAATTTTATTGACAGAATGTGTGCCTGTCATTTTTCTTTTTGCCCTTAGGTGTCCATTAGATCAGTGTTTTGTGTTGTATCTTGGTGCTGCAGTACATCAACTTTAAGCTTATGTTATTAGCACAGTTACCCCGATATGTGTGGTGTCGAAAGGTATACAGCATTAAAGCACAGGTCATTTTTGTGATTACCATACATAATAATCTGGACTTTAAATCCAATCTCCTCTTCCCGCAGCTGTGCAAAAAAGAGGCTTTGAATTCATTTACATGCCTGCAATTATTTTACACCCAGCTCCTCGGAAAGAAGCCATTATTATTTTCCTCAACACTCATCTTGTTCACTTCACTCCCACTACAAGCTCTGCAAAGAAGTTTAATGCACATTTTACACTTGTTTGTTCATTTAAAAAAAAAAAGCATGTATTTCTTTTAAGTTTTCATTTGTCACTTTGGATCACTGGAGCCGTAAAAACTGTGCAGTATCCATTCATGCTATTGTTTCCCATGAAATATCAAACATAGTCCGGGCTTTTCTGCTTTGCTCATTTCCAGATATAATACTGGCATGAATAATGGAATTATTTCACATGAGAGAGTTCACATAGACCATTATTGCCGCAGTGTGAACATATAATATTACATACTCTGCATGACAATTGACCTGAAAGGACTAATCCTTGAACGCATCATCCTTTCTGCGTCTTCGTGTTGATGCACAAACAAACGTGCGTGAAGATTTAGCAGTGTTTTAAATGGAATTTGATGCTGATTTCAAAGAGGGCCCTTGTTGTGACACGCTCAATTAACTAAACAGGAGGGATCCGCATTGTATTCATCAAGTTGTCCAAGTTGAAGTCCATACAATGAGACAGAAGCTGTGGAGAGAAGGGAAGCAGAGGTGCTACAGGACTGTTTAGCTTTGCGACAGTTGAGATGTGGATTATGTAAAAGCAACAGGAAGCATCCCAAATACTTTGTATGTTTGGTGTAGCCCGAGCTCAGTTTAATGTTAATTCGCTGTGTATTCACCACAAATACTAACAAGCCAAATGCATTTTCTATTCTGGGAATAGTGGCACTCTGCACACCCACTGACCACCCTGCAGAGAGCAAAATGTCAGCAGAGTTTTCAGGATGCTGTTGCTGTTCTTCTCGGCTAATTAGTGCTTGTGCATTCAAACTCTGCCAATTAAACAGCTCCTTTCTGCACCACTGGCCATGTTTCCTCTGAAGCGGCGCCTTGTTGAGCCATCAACAGTGCATCCTGACTTCCACCATGTGGCTCGTTTTACGTCTGCTCTGCTGCAGGCTCATAAGGGATGTTGCTTCACCCTGCAGTCTCTGGATTTAGAAAAGACCAGTTAATACTTAGTCAGTGTTTGCTCATCTTGGTAGACAGAGGGAGGGACGGCACAGTGCTTGTAAAGTACACCCTCCAGAACTGAAACAAAGAGAACAACTTGTAACACAGCCCCCATGCTGTGGACATGAATAATGTGAACATGGCGTTATGTCATGACAGCAGTGTACCAGTTTTTCCTGTTTGTCACACTAAAACTTTTAGATATGCTGCTTGTTACATAGATATGATTTTACATGTTGGCCTCACCTCGAAATAAGCACCAAAGGCACTTGCACGTTGCAGGTTGTTACTTGATTGCATCTAGTTACATGTTGTAACACGTCTGTAATGCTTTCACCACAGCACAAATCTGAATTCAGTGCTGTGAGATTAACTTAAAAGCAGTTTTATACGGACAGAGAGAAATGAAATGCACGTTGTGTTTACCTTATTAAAATCACAGTATAAATAAAAAAATGCAAAATGCTTAGAACATTTGAGTCCCAACTTAATACATTTTTTATATTAGCAATAAAATAAATGGCTATGGATAATGTGTGAGGTGTCACCCATAGTGACGAACCCACAGCGAACGACCACCCAACGCGGCAGTTCCTCTCGGCTCTACGTCAGCGCTGTTTTCAGACGCAGCAGGCAGCTGCTTTCATTCGTTTATGTAACGGACTCCTACGTCTGGATGACAAAAAGCAATTACTTTCTGCTTTCTGCAACAACAACAACTTCAGAGAGGGTTCAGGCTCGCTTTTGAATTACACATTTTCAGTAAAACATGAATAGAAGAGCTTTAATTGATAAATGAATAAGCCATTAAAGCTGCACTTTTAATTGTTGCTAAGGCATCAATAACTGTCTACAGATGCTCTGCAGCCTCCCTCCAGAAGCTAAAAGAACAAAAAAGTCCATTAGGGACCTTTCTCATTAAATAATCAACTAGTTAAGTAGCTATCTATTAGCTGCCTGCCAAGTAATTACATTAATCCCCCCCACCCCCCCGCTAATAGTACTTAAAATCAATATTCATACTACACTGTACATTTCTCCTTTATGCTACTTTATATTCTACCTCGGCACCGTTGTCATTGAAGGACAGTCACAAAGTAATCATATTGTGTGAAATGATTGCTTGAAAAGACGCCATTGCTTCATTTCAATGGCTGCTTAGGTTTCCTGCAAAAGGAATGATCTGATTTTCCACGGTGTGACAACTGGCATTACGTGTCCCTACCTATCTTGGCAAGTGTTGTAGAGTAGAGGATTTTTCTCACCCTCTTTCTCTTGTTGTTGCTTATAAATCAGAGTGTTACTTGAAGGACACTCGCCATATTAGGTTTCTGTCTAATTTTAGTCTCGGGAGGTAGAACTCATCCATTTTTCATGGTATATGCATACCACCACTGACTCATAGGCTCCTTCCCCATTCACCAAAATGAGATTTGTCTTAGCATATTACACCAGTCCCCCCGCACCTATTCTAATAATGTCATCTTCTGCCAACACGTTCCACCTAAAACTGCGTTATCATTTAATTCCAAGTATCTCCAGTTTGTAGTGCCATACAAGGCTTACTGCAGCTGAGGTATAGTTTAGGATTAGTTTATGTTGAACATGTGTTAAGTCCTCACAACCATATTAGGAAAAACAGCCCACATATAAGGTTTTACTTAACCGGAGAAAATCTACACATGTAGCATATGATGACATTTCTTTTTCAGTATGTGAAGGAACGCCCGTGGCTACCTCCAAAACTTTCAATTTCACATGATGCCAAACCACAATGGCATTGAGGCTTCGCCACTTTAAAAAAGGTCAAGTGTTAACTTACATCTATTCCTTACCTCTAAAAATAAAATAGGGAGAAGGAGCCTTCTGATGTGAGACGGTCTGTTGTTGTTAACATTTTTATGTTTGCCACAAACCTCAGGGGAGGCATTTGTACTGTCCTGGTAGGGGCCTGTTGCAATTATATGGTGCCTGCATCGATCCCAGGTATTGATTAAAGTCCATCCTTGATTTTAAGATTCAACAGACGCGTCTCTGGTTTTCAAAGGAACAATGGAACGTACTCTCGTTTTTTAAACAACGAGGAACCTCATAAATAAGGCGTTTTTATTTACTTTAAGAAGGAAACATAAATGACATGAAACATGATAAAATAGTAGGTAAGAAAAGGTGGGATAAATTATTGTGAGAGTATTTTTAAAATGCACTTTTATAGTACAAATGGTATATTGAAAAGATCAAGTTTATTCGATCACAGCACTAATACTTGAATACATGGAGCAATGCATCTGTATTCAGGTATTTGTACAATGTCAGTTTCCAATGTCCAAAACAGCTGTTCTTTTTCACAGTAATTAAAGAAATATTTCAAATACTTATTTAGAGTTAAATAATAACATCAATACAGGTCTTATGTCGGCCATTCAAAATGATGATCTGTTTCTGTGTTGTAATGTCATGGTAAATATACAGTAAGTGTATCAAATATGACACAGTAGGTATTTTAAGGATTTTATTTGAAAAAACAACAACATTTTTTTCATGTTTTTTTGGTTTTAATTTACTTAATTAAACCAATTAAAGATACAATTGCATCTTTATATGAAATTTAGAGTGGGAATATGGGTTTTAATAAATACATTTTTTGTTAATGTGTGATATTTGTGCAGAAAACAGATTTTAATTGATAGTGCATATTCCTAGGGATTGTGGGTAATGATAGATTGAATAGCATATAATACAATATATAGCAATACACTGGAGTGAAAAATGCGATGATAAAATAGCAATAAATTAATAAAATCTTTATAATATCTGTGTGTTGCTGTACACAGTGTTATGTAAATATAGTATAAACATGCAAACAATGTCTTATGTAAAAAACAAATATTGCCAGATGTATCATATTTGATTAAAAAAAAGATAATCAAATTGCACAAATATATTTTAAATAATGTAAAATAGTTCAATAAACTCAACTTTTGGTGTCAGGCTTTGCAGAGAGAGGCGTGGTATCGATCTTCTCTTCTAACTCTTGAAATAAAGAAAGTGGAGAAGCCTATTTCCCAAAATGTCAAACTACTCCATTTACTTTTGTCCACTTCCACAATCAAAAGACATTTTTAGACCCTTGTTGTCAATTCTCTCGGGCTCATTCTCTCCCAGCTCCAGGCCTCTCATTGAGTCAGAAAAGATGATTCATCTTTGTGAGTGAGAGGTTCACAGTTAACAATACTGTAGTTGCATCAGAGTGCTAATAATTAGGTGATTAACTCCTGCATTTTGAAAAAAAAAAAAGAGCATCCAATTCACTGGCAGATTTTAAAAAATCGTGCGTGGGGACGTCTTGCATCTACTTTCTGCACATAACCTCTGGGTCACTGTATACATAATTTCCTCTTCAAAATGATTTCAACTGATAGTAAACATTATATGTAGTTACGTTAGCTTTCGGAAACCAAACCAAGATGCCTCTGACAGTTCTATAATTAACACCAGCTTTAAAAACACAACAAATACACAAAAATAAGGGAAAATAGGGTGCAGGTTGAAAAAACACTGAAGTTACTCCTCTCATTCTCTGGAAAGTCTCCTCCACTTATAAACTTTGTCAGCATGGGACCTGATATTTCCTCTGTATCCCGCTCCACATTTCAAGGCAGTAATTTTGCCTGTTAGCAATTATTAATAACAAGAATCTGATGAAAGCCTGAATGCTGGGTGGATCTCTGGAGCAGCTAGTTTTTCCAGACAGATGTTTGAACTCATGTGGACGTTTTGTGCTAAAGCTGCAACATGTTCTCGCTGACTTCAAATCAGTTTGTATTTAGGCTGGGAGTGAGAGAAATCAGCTGCTGCAGCATCACTTGCATTGAAGGCCATTCTCAGTAACAGTATTTTTTAAAATAACAATCAAACTAACATTTTGTATGTGACAAATCTTTTTGAGCTTAGTGTTTTGAGTCAGAACTGAGGTAATGATATATTAATGAGTAATGCTGACTCAAACGTGTCTATTGTATTTGAAGACAGAGTCAGTTTGACCACTGAAAAAACAAAAAACAGATTTAAGAAATATCTCCTGAAGGTTTTGAATTCCAACAGAAGCCCACGTTTCCCCAACATTCATGATTTCTAATCGCTTGAGGAGCAAAATATCTTTTTTATTCTGTTGTCAGTCATCATGTGGATACATTTTTACACATGCCAGCAGTTAATATTGGCTGTGTTGCAGTTAGTGTGTTCTGGAGGCGTGAACTTTCCTAGAGAGCCGTTCAGTTGGCGTCCTCTCTTTTTGCATCAGACCCTCAGCGAGGGATTAGGCAGTCCTCACTGGCACTGAATAACAAGGGAGGATTAGCACTTTCGCCCGTCACCAAATCATTCTGACGGATTAGCAATCTCCACTGTCACTCCCGAGAATTCACTCCAGCGCCAAACAAATTCAGGTCGGTGTGACAGCCAAGGTGACATTGGTGTGAAAGGGAATGAGTCATTTTGCTCAACCCTTTCTGACAGAGTCTGGCACCTCGCTCACCATGGACAATGTTAGCATGACGGGCGTTTAGTGGGAGTTAATCGAAGGCTTGAGCGTCGGTGGTCGGGTGGGCTGAAGTACTGTTGAATGAGTAAATCAGCTACCAGGTCAAGGGTCACTTTTGCCAGGTGCACAAATGGATTTGTGAAGGTTCAGATTCAAATAAATAATGGGATCTGTGTGAAAGTCTTAGTTTAAAGCAAAATTTACCAAAATACTGTGAGAGTTTGTGTGATTTTCCACCAGTAACTCAGTGATTACTTTTCGGAGTGACTTCCTGAATCCATCAGTTCTGGCACAAATGCTCTCTCCTCAGCGGAATGTCAACATTGTAACAATCCCCCAAACATCTCTGCGTCTGTTTCTAGTGTTGCGTGCGTGTTATGGAGGTGCAGGCCAGGGTATCTTTGGAGGCAATCTCCGTTTATTCTCTCTCTGACAACAGATGTAAATACACAATCCTCCAGGCAGTTGTCATGTTACAAGTTAAATGACAAGGGAATATGTTAGCATACTACACAAGTTTAAGCTAGTAGGCTAAAACACATAACAAGACCACGTTTATAAAAGGGGGTCCCCTGAAAGTGAAAGTTCCTCAAATATTGACACAGGAGATCAAACACGTCAGGTGATAACTATTTACATCGAATGTTGTGTAATTATAATATTACATATTTGACTCTGTTACATCTACACACTAACAGATTACCAACTGGTTATATTTCTAAATAAAGTTGTATTGAATCACATTCCCTCAAACTAACTGCCGCGCAGAAAAACCTAAGGTCACTTAGTACTCCATCATAGAGGTGTTGATTGGTTTCTTGTCCTCTGTGTGCACTGTACTTGATGGGAACATGGATGTAACAGTTGACTGGAGGCATTGATAGGTGCCTGACAAAAAACACCAGTCCCACCATGGCTCTACACAACACATGTCACTCCCGCAAGCTAAAACAAAAACTTGTTTTCTAGCCTATAAACAAAAGCCATATCAGTATTTTGCAAGATGATTCCTTCTGAGGTTACCACTTCACTGTATGTTTCTGTTCCCCATGTTTTCACAGAGGTTAGATGTCTTTCAGAAAGCATGCATTTTTGATTAAAAAAAAAGAAAAAGAAAAACTCTTTTAGAGTTGCGAAAATGCTTCTGTAAGCAATATCCTCAATGTTTATGTCATTAATCTTTGAATTATTATGAATTTTAAGCTCGATGATTGGATGTTTCTTGCCCTGAAGGCTTGTACCTTCACCTATTTTTATGAAAGAACCAGATATTTACTAATGCACCTGTTTATCTTATGGACTGCTGAGAGAGTTTGATGTTGATCAGAGCTGTAGAAGTGCTCCAGCTGTCATGAAGTCACAAATCGTTTTCTGTGGGAAAATGAATGGGACTTTTACTCCCGGAACCAGGGGGGGCTAAAATAGCTACCCCCACTTCGCATTTGTATAAATGCATCTGCCTTCTTCTTTTTTTAAAATTTTTTTTTACAATAACTAATATTTATCTTCCCCAAACCACTCAAAAAAATTCTACCACACCTGTTTTGATTCGGCTCCTTTGGATTTAATTTGTTGTCTGCTTCAACTGTAGTGCTTGTCGGACGGTGGAAAAGCTCCCTCTCCCCACACTCGTCAATTGTTTGGTCAATAAAATCATCTAAAATGGCAATCAAAATTCCCCAGAGACCAATATGATGTCTTCACATTACTTGTTTTATCCAACTGACAGTTCAAAATCCTCAATGTTAACGAGGATAACATTTATATCATTATAAAACAGAAAAAAGCAGTAAATGCTTGAACGTAACAAGTTCGAGCCAGTGAATGTTTTGTATTTTTGCTTGATAAATTAGTTTTCTATCAGTCAATAATCGATTAGTCGCTAGAGCACTATTTCAAATACAACTTTTTCATCGGGTTTCTCAGTTGGATCTTACCTAGAAATCATTTCTACCATCATTGTTGCAGTTTGTACTGTAAAGATCAATAATTACTTAATTCCCCCAGTGTATCTCTTTTTTTCGGGTGAAATTATTGCTGCAATAAAAGCACTGACTGCAGTATAGGGTTTACAGATTTCTAACGACTATTGTGACAGAAGCCCGAGGCTCACTGTGACTGAGACAGAAGCTCTCCTCCTGTGATTTGTTTACGCCACAATACGGATCCAGTGGCTTAATGTAAATCAAATGAGTGTGTGTGTGTGTGTGTGTGTGTGTGTGTGTGTGTGTATGAGCTTACTGGATGCTTTCACAAGGATATTGCCTGCCATTTACACCTGCCGCATAATTGGCTGCAAACATAGCTGTAGACTGGCAAAATGAAGCCTTTTGGGAATAGAGCGGGTTTAGACCAGTTAAATGTTCACTAAATGCACCAAAATTCTCATATTCACAGGCGTGCATAAATATTCCAAAACATTATGCAGTCTGATATCCACTTGAAAGTCCTCTGACTAAGCGAGTAGGAAAATTTCTACTGGTGACTAGATTTCATATTGTTTCAGCTGGAAGGAAGTGTGGTTTGGATAGAGCTTCAATTACTTTGTTTAAACAGTATTTCCCCTCATGTAGTCATCTAAATGACTGGTACCCTAAAAAGCAAATCTCCTAGGGAAGACCATCCAGTTAAGAAAGCAGCACAGAAAATAATTTAGCTCAACTCCTTTTTGGCAAAGCGGAGCCATGCATTTTTATCCTCCTGCAGACTCTGTCTATATGCAGTGGCTAAGCTTTCCCAACATTGTGAATCTTACAAATTGTACCATTCAAGAAAACCAAGCATATGCCAGAAAATCAATACAAAGAAGCTGAGGACAAAGGGGCCTCTGTGGCAAAGCCTGTGTCTCACACAGGATGGAGAGCCACTGGTGGCACGCATCCATTAGCACCTCATCTATTTTCTATCAATGAAACACAGAGGAGCAGAGTAAATAGTGGCAGCTGGCAGACATTTCTGAGCAGTGGATTCTATCCTTTTCTTTCTTAGGGCCCAAATCAGATCACTGATCTAAGGCAAGAGGAAGATGTGTACTGTGCAGTTGAATTCTGGGTATACATTTCCCTTATAAAACCTTGGATTTTTTTTGTCCCTCACAATTGTGTTTTTGGAAAATTGGGCCATGGACTTTTATCTCATTTACTCTCTTTTGTTGCTGAGGCATGCCTTAATAGAATGTAGAGATACAGTACCTAATGTTATGCAACTCTTTTTCAGGTGTTTTATTCAGTTGCTACTATTTATCAGACAGAATTAGTTTGATTAGACATTTGTTATCTTGATAGAAATGTGACGTACACAGTACTCACAGAACTTGCAAAGTAAAGCCATGTCTTATTGTTACTTACAGAAAAAAAAAAATATAGCAAGAATTTGGGCATCAATAATGTATTTTAAATCTAAAGATGAGGTTATTAATGAAATCCTTCTGTTTTCTAGCCACACATTTCACTGCTCATTTCTCTGAAATGCCAAACAAGCAGTTTCTGTCATATATTTTCCACCCTTATGAGCACAATGCTACAGTAAGGAGCACCTATGTTTTAGCAAGCTATACTGATTATCCCCATTTTCATGCTGGTTTGGGGTGAAAAAACAATACCAGGAGTTTTGGAAAAACCACATTCCGTTTTTTAAAAATGGAAGGTGTGTAAATATTGCTTGAAGAGAAATTGATTTTGGAGAGATTAGTGGCTTTGCAAATTATTTCCTGAATATGGCAAAGCCCAGTGATAGTGGCCCTGTCCATGTGGAAATGCTGAGTGCACTTTGTAAATGTCTTGGCAACCTGAGTGCACCCTGCTAGTTTCCCGTCCTCTAATGACCCATTAAAACTGATAAATGCCCGGAAACATTACAACCACTTAGTTGCTCCCAGAAATAGTATTCTTACTTTTCAGAGAGCGATCAGCAACAAATTGCCTAATTCATCTCTTTCCAGCTTTTGTAGCTCAACAAGCCATGCTCTATTTGGTACATGGCAATGTAGTTAGTTAGTATTCTCAGCCACAAACAGAAGCCTCAATAGACCACAATGCAATGCAGCTGCAAGATATTTTAAATACAGGACATGATGCTGACTTGCAGGGATATTTTGCTGTATTTGTATTTAAATGACATGTAAAATACAGCTGAATGCCATTTTGATCCTATCTCCCAGAGAATTTAAAAGGCATTCTGTGAAATGAGCACAGCACTTACTCACTGTATGAATTAAGAAGTTTGAAGTAGAGGAGGCAGTTTAAAGGAAAGAAGGTACAACAAAAAAAACACTGTGTTACAATAGAAATAATGCACTTAATGACAGATTAATGACATTTTGCAACACTGCAAATGTCCGAGCGTGGAATTAGAATCAATTCCCACATGAAAACTCCGACTTTGGGAGATTTTAAGTGAACTGACTTAAGTAAAATACTCCAGCAATCATTTGTCCTCTAATGAATCCCATGGTGAGTTACTGAGCAAACAATGTCTCCAAACCGAGCATCCAAAATAATCCTCTGAATTTATGAAGTTGTTGGCATCAGAATTTAATAGTTGAAACTTTGAGTGCATTAATCCAGTCTGTAATCCATTCTATTTACTAATACACCACTGAAGATTATGGATTTTTGAGTTATAGTCCTTCAGATATTCATCAGTCAGTTTTTAATACATGATGGCTGGCATTTATTCTGCTATAGCCATTAAACGTATGTACAGCCATTAGTTATCTCTCCATACAGTAGTTGGCGGAGTCCGCCATTTTTGTGCTGGATTCAAATAAAATGCACGTGCACAAGGGAGACTGCACAAAATTCAAAAATTCATGAGAATGCGCATACAGCATGTAATTTGTGCACACGCGAATGTGTCACGTAATGATGTCTAAGCTGGAAGAGCAGAACAGCCAGGCATTTTTAAGAAGTAACAACATTTGCATCATTACATACATTTTAGAAAAAATGGTCATGGTCGACTACTGACGTGGCAGACGACTAGAGAAAAGGAAAAGGTGAAGGTGAATGATAAACGTGTCATTTGACGAGAGCTTCGGAACTTGTTCCAGTGAGATGTTATTGAGTGTACATAGAGATTTTGTTGTTGGAAACCTTACTGTTGCTGTTCTAGAAACAACATTTAGTTATATTTAAAAAATACAATTCTAATCCTGTTCTGAAGTTAAAGAGGACCAGGCTGACAGTGGACCTGTTTAGATATTATGCACACTTCAATTTGTGTTTATTTATTGCAAGTCACATCAGCATTGCATGATGGCAACATTAAACAACATTATCGCACATAGCAGATTTTCCGCATATCGTGTAGGCCTAATCTGTACCAGTGGTTAAGGTCAGTGAACACATATAAAACCTGTAAATTAACTGTTAACACTGTTCACAGCAGATCTTTGGCTGAAAGGCTATGCTGTAATGATTAAAATGTGTCAGTCTACTAGCGGTGTTCGCAGTGTTTCCACATTACATTTACATTTATTCATTTAGCTGACACTTTCTGTCTGTCAGAAGCATTACGGAAAAACGACTGGCCCAATTTTCATGAAAGTTGGTGGAAGTTATTTTGAAGTGGATCCGAATCACAGGGCGGATACACATTATTTTCCACTTGTATTAACATTTCGAGATAGGCCAGCTAAGGTCTGAGCGCTCCGAGTGCCCATCTTGTTTATTATTGCAATATTTCATTGCAGCCCAACAAGTATTTTAAGAAGAAAAAGTGTAAATAGATCACAGTATTATTTTATAGACGCAATATTACCAAGTGACATTTGCCTGTACGACACAAGTAACACCTTCCTAAGCGTAACATGCTGTTTACATCTCTATCTCTAGCCAAGTATGGGCTGTCTATTTCTGTGAGAGCGTGATGCTGGCCTACTAACAGGGTGCAAAATAAGGGACAGTCTTCTTCTGCAGTGGATCCATTTCCAAGACAGCTATGCTAATTAATCCCCAAAGCAGCTGACAAACACAGCGAGGACTGCTTGCACATTTTGCAAGATTAGGAAAATGCAACACATTCAGGATGTTCTCTCATCAAATTGTCACTGCCCCAACAGCAGCTCTCCGTTCACTTACTGACATTCAGATGGCTCCAAAGCACAATGAAAACTGTCACTTACCAACCATGGGAGTGCTCCTATAGCGCATGGTTCTATAGTCTGACACTTTTATTTCTTCCAGGGTGTTTGCCAGCTGAACTTCAAGTCTTAAAGAATAATGCACTTATTTAGTCAAACAAGTATAAACATCAAATTACTCAAAACGTGTAGATTTTGCATTAATGCGGTTCTCAGCAAGATGTTTATGTAGTGAATGTAACTCCAGCCCTCTGATCGCAATGTGGAGTTGCAACATCCCATTTGCAAAGCATCAATTCTTCTTCTATTTATTCTAAAATTCTGCTTGTGAATGTTTATAGATATCAAATAATATTTTCATATTGTTTATGTGATTTCTGTAATTTATTTCATGTTTAAAGAGGTCATACTATGCTCATTTTTTAGGTTATAATTTTATTTTAGGGGTTGTAAAAGAATAGGTTTACATGGTATGGTTAACATCGAAAAACACCATATTTTTTGTCATACTGCACATAGCTGCAGCACCTCTTCTCACCCTGCGTGTTAAACGCTCCATTTTAACTACAGAGTGAAGGATCTCACTTCTATTTGATCTTTGGCAGGAGCTGTACATGCTCAGTACCTAGTTAAGAACTACTAGCCAATAAGATGCAGAGTAGGGTGGGTCCAGATAGGCAAGGTTGTGTGATCCACAAGAAAGGCGCTTCAGCAGGTAACCATGGCTTCGGTTCAGCTCAGTACATGCTCGAGCCGGGTCTGATCTCAAAACGCAGGCTGAACAACCAGAACCAACTTCGCAACCTAGACTGAAGCAAGACTATTCAGAGTGGTAAGTTATTATTCTGTAACACATTTATCTTTCATACGTAACGTTTTAACTGTGCATCACAGTAATAACTTTAAGTCCACTGACTGCCGGGTGGGTATCTAACATGCATTAGGGAGGGTGGGGCTGAGGGTAGGGAGCAAGCAGACGTCTTGTCACTGTGTGTGCTGCAGCTGAGTGTGTTTCTCCACCAGTGTTTTTGAGGGCGTGCCTGACTATCCGCTAGGCCAGCATTATGACACGTGTTACAAAATGACGCAGAGAGATTACGGAAGTAAAGGCTGGACTACAGTCGAGCTGTTTTACGGCACTGTTTTCTGTGGGAGATGGTAACTCCATTTGTGTTGGACTTTTTCACTTTGCAACCTATTACATGCACAAAAAAGATATATAACGATAAAGGAAAGGCATACAGCCAAAAAGCATAATATGACCTCTTTAAATAAGTATCATTTTGGCTGTGATGAGAAATGTTTGGATTTGGTTTAGCATTCACAGTGACAGAATCGTGCAACTTTACTATCATTACTTTATGTTTGCCAAAGATATTTTGCAGTAACTAATGATACAATAAATTATTTATACTGCAAGGGGAACATTTTTGCCCACTAGATTTTTACATTAATTTTAGCACTTTAACACTGATCTGTCATGTTTTCTTTCTGACTTCCAGTGCTTTAACATCTCTCCTTGCTGCAGTGATGTAGAAGAGTGCTCCGGGGTTTGTCAGGACGGCGTGACATCACTGCTGGGTGTGGTCAGAGGTGAAACAGGCTCGAAACTTTCAATCAGAGAGGGCAGTGAAACACTTTTTCGCCTGGTGTTAATGTCTTAAATGGGTCAGGTCAGGTCAGTTCAGCCCCCCCCCCCCCCCCCCCCCCCCACACACACACACACACACACACACACACTTGCAGGCTCTAACCATGGCTTGGAAATAGTTTGATTTGCTGAGGTTTACAGGTGTCACTGCGATATAACGGAGGTGAATGGAATGTGAATGAAACTACTTCTACTGCTCCTTTGTCATCCTCCTCTCTGTAAAAACGTTTTCTGCACAGTCAAGTGAAAAGTCTTGATGAAAAGTCATCTGTGGCTGTCTCCAGCATATTTGATGTATTCAGGCAAACAACCCACATCAGTGTTCACTTTTCTGCAACCAAAGTTCCAGAGTCTCTCTCTGCACGGAACTGTGAAACACTAATACAGGTCACGCCAACACTGGGAAGCACTGTACAAAACAATGTTTCTAAGTCCCTTCTGTCAAATGTTGCAGCCTTTTTCCCAGTGTCTTTTGGACTTGTTTTCCATGTATGTTTCCTGTCTTTTGGATCTTTTGGATTTTGTCTGCTCTGTGTTGAATTTGTTTGCCTGATTTGGACTGCCTTCCCTTATTTTGACCCTCCGTACATAGATCATTGTTTGATCATTTGGGTCAGACTCCTCGTCCTCCTGCCACCATGCTTCCCATGTTAAATTAACTCTTAGGTCACTTACTCATCTCCAGAGTGAAACAAACAATGCCAGATCCTAAGAACAATATGTTTCTGGTTCTCGCCTGGAGTCCTTTGCACATGTGGCGCATGCACAACAGTGAAGACACAGTCAGTCAGCACTAAAGATCTTTGAGTGTATCTGAGCAGCGCACTTTGTATTAATTAACACATAACTTTGATAAGAATTTTAAATTTCACAATACTCTATATATGCATATAATGTGTATTATACGACCAATGCATAGTGTAAATACACCAAATAGTGAGTAAACTAATACACCCAAATCTATTAATTCAAATCAAACACTTAATTACCCTGATTAAGAGGCAGCTCTCCACTAGCTTCAGATGCTCAGTGTGGCAGCAGCGCAGAAGGACGCAGCTATTTCAGGACATGCTGCGCTGCCGCTGTCATCCTAAAAAACCACTGATGTTGTGGCTTTGGCCGTCAACCAGCCACATGGCCCCACGGCAAGGAGTGTGCTCTCAGACAGTCAGTGCGCTGGTGCTCACACAACAGGGCAGCTGCGAGGCCATGGGCTCCATGACTGGAAACACGCAGGCCTGACGCTATACTGTCGGTTTAATGGCCTTCGTGTTCTTTGAAGTGCTTTACAATGATGCGGGGAAGGTGAGTGAATTGAGACTGCAGCTCTCTGGGCCAATCGTATTGACGGGGTGGTTACCACAGTACAGCAGGTGTTCCCTGGATGCGCTGCTCTGTTCCCTACCTGAACAAACAGCCTGTTTGTATCTGCACTCACTGTTTTTATTTGTGCTATTACTGAACAATCCAGCAAAGCCATCCTGCATCCTGTCACAGAGGTGAATAAAGCCGCATGTTGACCATCTTAGATTGGAACAATATTTGTTCTGAAATGTGCTACAGCAGGCAGTCTCGTTCCCTCTATCACACATGACAGGCAATCAGCGGCTGTTTTTATTACCGCGCATATGATATCAGGAAATCAGTATGATTTGTGTTTGTGTATCACCCGGTGTCATTTATTACCCTGTGGTTGGGCCAGGAAGCCTAACACGTATAGTATTTCTTTATATCAGTGTTATTTTCCTGGTGATAAAAATGTTACGTTGCGTGATAATAACCGTGTTGCAGATGTTGCCTTATCTTTACTTTGCACAGCAGCAGAGTGCTGAAGTATATGGCTTGTGGTGCTCAATTTATTTTCATTGCTGCTACATGATGGAGAAAAACATGAAAGTAAAAAAACAATCAATATTAGCCTTGCAGTTAGTGCACACTTAGGGTTGCACTGAAAGATGGTAAGATTCAGAATATAGGGCAGTAGGAGATCTAATTTGTGTTTGCATTATGCTTTTAAGTTAAAACGTCTCATTGAGATCACGCTACCACTCACCTACCGCCGCTCTCACTTTCATTTTCTGTATCAGGTTTACTTTATTTTACTGTGTAAAATTGTTGGGCTTCTGTAAATAACATCAGAGTACGGTCTAGACCTGCTCTTTTATGAAAAGCGCTGTGAGATAACTGTTGTTGTGATTTGGCGCTATATAAATAAAATTGAATTGAATTGAACTGTGTGCCATTCGTGCACTTTAAATGACATTCCAAAATGCCTCCCTGTTGACTTTTGGCATCATTTCTGCTCTGTTATTCAATTCAGTAAGGTCTTTATAACCTTTCCGTTCATATTTCGGTCTCATTTTGTTTTAGTTTCATAAACCCTTCTGGGTTTTCATTTCTAGCACCTACACAATGTGTAATCTCTTTCCCTCTTATTTGTTTGAATCCTTTTTACTACTCAAGTAAATTTGCAGTTGCAGTAATGGAGGGAGGCAGCGGGAAAGAGACTGGGGGAGCTAATGATAGAATATGGGCCAGACGGAAGCAGAACTCCTGGAGATGGGTTACGGGGCTCACTGTTGAAATACCAAATTCGAAAGAGATGAGGGGGAGGGTGGGAGGGCCAGTAGGTACTCTGATAATATGACATCAAATCTTTGCTTAAGTCACATGTAATTCCTCGTCTCTCCAGTGTCTTTACACAATAGTCTGTTTGCTACAAAACCCAGTGAGACACAAATATAATATATAGAATATAAATCATGCCAATTTTTGGCATTAGACAAAGTTTGACTTTTTGGTATAAATATGTCTGCAACTCTAAACCATGGTTGTTTCTGATACTTATTAGATGTTAAAGAACGCTTCATCAACAACTTTTATAGCTCAGGTATTATTTTTTCATCAGAAAGTAGTATTAGTAATGGAAAACCACACTGATGTAAAATTTTCAATGCTATCTCAGAGAAAAAATATTTACATTTGTCAACCATGAGACCTCGAAAATAGGGACAATTTCAAAATGAAAGACAGGGTCTGGGAGTCCTCGCCCACAAATTTGAGTTTGAGACACTTTCCTGTATTCTTGTGTTTTTTAAAGGATGATGATCATGTTAATGATGAACAAAAGTACACTGCAACAGCATTTTTATGTTTAATACTTTTTATTTTACTATTATTCTCAGGAAAGAATTTAGAATAATTTGCCCCTCTGGCACAAACTTGCACGAATCTCAGTTTTCTTACATTCATCATTTTTTGCCCCTGCCCTTAGAGAGTCTGTGCTCGATGGTAAAATTGACTAGGCAGATTTTACAAAATGCATGCCCCTTTTCTTTAAAACTTCCTTTAAGAAACAGGCATTCTTCTTTGCAGGAGGTTTGAAATTTGCTTGACTATTTCTTTCTCTTAGTACTCTTCATTTCTCTCTTTGTCTCTCACTCACTGAGGAGAACGAGGCGATTGCAGCCGTGTTGAATTTTGGGTGACTGACATCAAACCTGTAAAATCATGTCTCCATTAATTTCTGCTTGACATAACCAAATACTAAACATATCTTCCCACTACAAGTAGAAAAACCTGTGTTTTTTAACAAGGTCCAAGATTATAGCAAATCTTTTTTTGCTAATAATGCTACTGATCAAACCCACTGCTTATGACTCAATAAAATAACATAGCTCAATGACTATGACTGTGCTCTCACAGTTAGCTGGCTTGTGAATGAGCATATCTGGCACCCAGCCACTGCTCAACTGTGGGCTTCTAGTGATTTGTCATTTTAAACTCACGCAAGTGTACACACTCAATCCAAAAATGAGGTAATTGGCAATGTCCAAGTATGTGAGAGGAGGTAGAGCGTCTGGGTCTGTAATCCAGTCTTGGAATGCCAAGTAATATGGATTTACGTTGTTTATGGTCATTAGTTTGTCCAAATACCGTTTCTTGTTAGTGACATTCAATTTCTTTTTCTTTTCCTTTCTACATCTCTTTCCTTTCCAATCAGATTTCACCGATCAGAGCAACTTTTTGGCCAAACAAATGAAAAAGATAATCTTGTAACCACCATGCCGCTCACAGGTAAACTGAGCATGGAGCCTACTTCACAAGATGGCGCCCTCATCCCAACATGCAACATGGCGTGACGTGCCTTCACAATACCTATACATGCTGTCACAACATCTCCTGGGAAGATCTGGAGGGTTGAGTATAAAAATATGTTTCAGGTTTTTTTTTCTCCATGTAATTTCGTTGAACTGATTTTTGAAGTTACTGGCGTTAAATTGTATTTAAGTAAAATAAATTACTACTGTTATTTTGCTGCTATCTCTAAGCAGTTATTGAATTAGCTAACATAACACAATAACCAGGCCACCACAAAGCCGGTGCTAATGTAGCTTTCTGGCTAATGCTACATTAACAAGCCGTAAAGTTGAGATAGTGGATTATGTCGAAACAACAGTGGTCTAGCGAAAGCAAGGCTTTTTTTAGGTTGTGAAAAGGTTATTTAGCAACCCAGGAGAAACATAATACATGCTAAAACTCCTCGTTAGCTAACACTGGCTGGCAGAACATGTAAAAAGCTCAGAAATTCAGAGGGGAGAAAATATCTTCCTTAAACTACACTACTGTGTTAATGAGCGCACTGCTTAAAAACTAGGCACCCAGCACAGACTGTGCTCTTAAATAATCTAGAAATGGGCTTCTGAGGAACAACTAATGTCATCCTTCCTCTGGGTATGTGATAATGCCAGAGGAAGGGAAGCCCACACTAACCTGAGAATGCCATTATGCTGAAAGGCCCCCCCCCCATTTTTCTGGTACGTCTTACAGGAGTGTATTCACCAGAGACCTGCCTGTTGCTCCGTTTTCTCATTTCTCAATGGGAGGATGTGTGCTATTATGTGTTCATGACATTGCTGAGAGCTGAGTAACATTATATATAGCAGAATGAGTGACAGACACTTATAAACATTTTGACTTTTAGCACCTCAAAGGTGTTTTCAGTCAGAGCAACCATGAGCTATTTCTGCAAATTTAGATCAACATGGTCTACAGTGACTTACATCAAGGCAACAAATAGCATTATTAGGTGTTAATGCAGTGGGTCATAGCTATACAGAGCAGTATGGACACTATGCTCTTTAAGACACCACATGTGGCATTTTAATGTAAATTAATTTATGAAGAAGGGAGACGCTGTAATGTTAAATCTCTAAATCACAATTTATTTGATAAAAATCTTTTAAACTCCTACACACTGTAGGACATTGAAAAAAAGAAGTGCTGTAGCTCTTCCTCTATTAGCAAAATAGCATTACCTCACCCTGTGTATTTACAGTAGGTTGACACCAATACAGCATATTGATTTTCTGAAACTACAGGCTTTCATTAAGAATCATCTGCTCACTGCCTACTGGAATGGATATGATGCGGTTTGATTAATCACATGTTTATTTTAAGATAGATCCATACTACGATGGTTGTCTGTGGGAGGACCGTAACCTGAATTGATTTTAATGGATCATTTCAGCTGGATTACATAACGATGTGGTATTATTGTTATGATTATTACTGAGTTTAGCTTAGGGTTATGATTATTTATATAAGGTTTTTACCAATGTTACAGTTTTAGAGTCGTTTTCACACTGCTATTGGTCTTTGTTTTATCAAGGAAATTCACATGACTCTCATTTGCAGCAACGTCTTCCTTTACATTCAAACATTAAATTTTCATGTCAAATATCTGCGAGAAATAATTGCTGCTGGCAGACTTGAGAAGATTTCGGCTCAACTCATGTGGGTCGAGTCCTTGTGTGTATTTATATGCGAGAGAAAGACTAAGAGAGCGTGTGCAGGAGGAGGTGCAACATACCTGAGCAAAAAATAGGCTCTTTGACTGTTGGAGCATAATTCTGCTCTTGTGAATTTCCCACGCACCACTGTTACATTTTAATCATGCATCGGAGACTAGGGAACCTTGAGTTTGTTGAAATTGACGCCTACAGAAACCTGCATCTGCAATGCTAATCACACTCCAGCAAAGGGCCCCACAGACTAGCCTTGTCTTCCCTGTCAAACTAAAAATTCGTCTCCAATAACAACCAAGCACTCCATAGCTCACTGCATCGCTAATGTGTTGCGGCTTGCGGGGTTACATCTGGAGAGAGCCTTCAATGTCCTGCCACTTCATCCAAATCTGTATTCAGACTGTAGTGTATGGTATAATTTTTATGCCATGATGATGCTTCTAGTTTTGCTGCTCTGTGATGTTAGCTGTGTGCACTGTATGTGTGTGCTGGGTGATTTTTTTTTCTAAACGAATGTGAATGTCTTTATGTGCCTACTTCCTATACATAACAGTTAAGTTACATGAAGGTTTTTTTTTTTTTGTGTGTGTGGGGGGGGGGGGGGGGGGGGGGGGGGGGTT
>NC_060160.1:22226250-22247017 GCF_021292245.1 Micropterus dolomieu
GGGATTGTCGTTTAGCTTTTTAGTTATTCAGGCAGAGCAGCTGGTGTCAGAAATCTGAGACGCACCCGGTTCTAGTGGCTATTTTGAGAATGCTCTTAATGTCACCTATAAAGCAGTTCCAGTTAAGGAGTGGTTTTATTCTGGCAATTTGAAGCAACAACTTTTCTCTTCTCTCCACTTGTTGCAGCCACTTTACTTTACTTTACTTAAAAACCCATGAGCTATATAAAAGTCCTCCTCCACACTGCACCTTCCAGGTTTTCTTAAGGGCTGAGATCTATGTATCCTGGATAGCTTTTACTTTTTACTGTGTTCAGGGAAGATTCTTAGAAGATTTCTTGTTTCTATATTTTGAATTTCAGCACTGGGGCCAAATCCTAAAGTAGTCAAAGCTTTGTAAATATGACTCTCCGGGTGTGATCACATGTTTTTTTGCTGCGAACATCCTTTTCAAAGAAAGGTAAGCTTTACTTCTCATGCTTGTCTGCTGCTATGCACCTGGCATTGCTCTGCTCTAGATGACTTGCACTATATATTTGGAGTACTGCTTTGAGGAAAGTAATTGCTTAACTTTGATTCTTATAGAGTCACTTTTGGTTTCTTAACTACTGTCCATTTTAAAGAGAGGAAGGCTTTCTGTGCTGACTCTTAAACACATTAAATGGGGTGGATCCTTTGCTGCTTTGAGACCCAATGACCCGAAGGTGTATTTACCACAATCTACACGGAAACCTGCAGGAAAATCCCTGAATTAATGACATACCCTCGAAGAATGTTACTGAAACTGAATACTATACACTACACAGCACAACAAATGCATTGTCTACAAATGTTTGATAAAAAATTGCTGTTGTCCACTGACAATCGATAGTGTTTTTCTTTCAAGACTGACCCGGTGTTTTTGCATCTTTCAGTCCTACAAATCAGATATTGTTTATATTACAGCAAACCATTTTCCAATACACGGGGGAGTGTTGCAGACAGGTGAATATGTTTTACTATCATCCAAACAGCCACTACTTCTCTGGTTATTTCCGTGCACTATTAAAATAAACTCGAAGACACTTGAAACTTGCTCAGCCTTGGACCACACTTTATGTTTGTCACTGACTTATATACCATGTTCTGGTGCTGGTGGGAAGCTCCCGCATCTGGGACATGACGGGTGGCTGCAGGACAGCATTTTATTCATGAGTTATGCTACAGAAAATAGGAAACAGAAGGTAATTATTAAAGCAATTAAAATTGTGTGTGTGAATTTGCCTTGGAATAATAATGGTGCTGTTCAGCAGCCAGGTGTTGTTTCATTATTGTTATAGCTGATTGCAGAACAATGACTTAAATGCATGCAATTGTGTAATAGCTTAAGAATAGACCCAAACATATGAATAGAAATAACTACAATACACACAGCTCTAATTTGTTTGAATACAAAGAACTTTACCCTCTAATTTAGCTAATTCACATCATTCTTACTTTAGCAAGCAGAGGCTGAGTGACAGCTGATCATGAACTATTACTAAAATCACATTGAGTTCTGCTTTTTAGGCCTCAGCAATATGTCAGTGCAACACACCTTGCTGTTACCTTGTCCAGCATTCATACCATATGAGAAAGACAGCAGATTCAAGCTCCCAGGTTGATACTATTTGAATTCAATATCAGGTGGTAAAAAATCATACATAACATTCATGAGACTATGAAAAATGCAAGTTATGAACTAATTTAATTCACTAAGTCATAATGTGCTTAACTTTTGAAGAAGTGGAGAGAATATGCATATATGTTTTCAGATTTCTTCTAACTTGAAAAATGTGTTTATGATGAACCCTCATTTCTGCCATTTTTCAAAACTGGTGTCGCCACCAACAAAATACCTGCAGTCTGGGGTGTCTTCCACATTTCTTGTCATATCTTTATTGTCAAGCCATTAATAAAAGTACATAAAAGGTAATAATTAAAAAAAATCTTTAGGTCACACTTGTTGCTGCAACATGTAGGCATTTGACTGTTTTCAATACTGATAAATGTTAAATATATTTGATCAACTCAAGCGCTTTCGTGTTCATGTAAATCTTTTCTACATTTGGCTTAAGTTGGATTTCCTTGAATTTTTGGATTTTACAGAAATTGTGGGAAGTTAACAGTTTGCTGTGGGTGTGTCTTATGAATGTGGCCAGAAGTGAGCTGTGTTGTGGCTTTTGTCAGTCTGAACAATACCAATAAAGGTAATCAGTAGACACAGCTAAACACTCAGCAGATAAAACCCAAGCAAGGTACAATATAAATGTTAATGTCATAATACAAACAGGGATGTAAAATGATATGTTTCTAGTTCCCTCCTGTTACAAAGCAGACAATAAGATTTGCCTTTTCACATTATTGGCACCGTCTGACGGAAATAACAGTGCCAAGAAGCGGCTGGTGTGCAAAAAAAGAAAAAGAAAAGAAGAGTTCAAGCAAAGAAGTCAACAGAAAATGTCCTCAAACGAGTTCACTTGATAATAACCCTCCCATATGACACAAACACAGCCGTGACAAACGCTGCGAGTTACTTCCAAATGAACAGAGGAGGTGGCGTGAGCGAAGGGGAGGAAGCCTGCGAGGAGAACACAGCACGGAAAAAGGAGGCACACGAACAAAAGGGAGGAAAGGGGAAGACAATGCCACATTCCCCTCTTCCCTCCATTATCTCCTTTCTCCCATCCCCCTCTCACCCTTAACGAGGGATAGTTTTCTCCTCGTCTCTCATCCCCTCCAGTTCCTCACCGTCTCCGGGGACCAAACACACCCCTGACAGGTTGCCATGGAAACGCCTCACACACGCTCTTTCTCTCTCTCTATCTTGCAGCGGTAACGCCTGTATCCTCTCTCTCTCCTCCATTAGCATCCCTCTTGCTTGGAGACAGCAGGGGCGGCAGTTTGATGTACAGCAAAGTCCCCTTTGCCTGAATTCATTCGTCACAAAGGAAAACTTGTAAAAACCCACTTTTATATTCTGGATTTATGGGCGCGAGATGTAAGAATTTGGTCAGTGTGATAAATTATTTGACATACCTCCCCAAACTGTTGTTCCTGAACGCTCCTATTTTTAGATATGGATAACAATTGCATTTCTGGCCACTTCCCCCTGAACTTTGCTCTCCATTATACAGATAAGAACAAGCAGATTCAATTTGCACACAATTACCATGGCCATGCCGTACTCAATTAATGCCCATGGAAGTAAGACAGGAGACAGTAACTGAGTCCCTTAGCTGGAGCATAACTCATTTATAATTCAGTCCTATTTCTCATACTTAAGCTCAGGATAGAAGTGTGGAAAGTGAGGCTTTTTTTTTTTTGTTGCATGCACTCATCCACATGAAAGGATATATCTACACTATACCTCACCCCCGCAGGCTTTTAGAGATCCTGGTCCACTCTGGGGGGTTACAAAAAAAGGACTGTGTTCCTCTGCTGCAGGGCCACTTTGACTCACAGCAGAGCACCAGCCGGCAACTTCATACAGTGCATGTGTCATCCCCGCTGTGCAGCTCGGGGAGGGTTTCATCCACCTTGTGAGGTGTATGTGTTGGTGTCATCATGTCATCCAGAGCACAGATGCAATCTCTTTGCTGCATCTATCTTCAGTGAAAAAAATTTAATAAATAAATAAACTACAGTCACATCCACGGCCAACACCAAAACATTCACCCAGGCCAAATGTGACACTTATTATTTTAACATCACCTAATTGATCTAGATTTTCATCCCACAATGCAGAGGGGGTGGGTTGGGGGGTGTCGTCATCCACCCAAAACTCACACAGTGAATGCACCGCATTTTCTTTCCCCCAACACCTACCTCACTCCCAAACTGAGGCAGAGCTTCTTTTTTTTTAATCTCCATTCATCACCACAGACGTCATGGGGACCTCATCAGTTGTCTTATTTATGTATCTACTGAATTACTTTCATCCTCCCCAAATCCTCACACCTCGTGCCCAGATATGGACTACGCCTATAGTCTGCTGATGAAACCAAGTGTCAATATATTTTTTTTTCCTGCGAGTTAACAGTCAGTTAATAGTTTTTCTTAATCATTTTCTTTAATCTCGGCAACAGATTGGAGCCCCCCGGAGCTCCAAACTGGAGTGTTAAAGCTGCTCAATGCTCAATGAGGTGTCATGAGTCTTACCTTTTACCTGCTCCTCCACATGCCAAAATCCACCTTCACGTTTTACATCACTGATTGGGGAGTCCGACGCACACACTCTGACTGACACACACTCACACAGTTGCACACGCTGTGGATGCAATCCTCTCACTGAGTGGGTCTCCCTCCACTCTGTCTTCCATGGAAAACTACCTTTATAAAAAAATGAAATCCGTTTTTTCCCCTCTCTTTTTTTTATTGTTTTTTTAAAAATCTGGTTTTCTCTCCAGTAACCAGGCAGCTCATCCTTCCTGGCGGCGGCTCCAGGTTTAACGAGGCAACGGCACCGCGCTGGCTGACGGTGGGTAGAGAGAGGTAGAGAGACGGAGAGAGAGAGAGCGAGCGAGAGAGAGAGAGAGAGATGCGTCAAGCCAGCAGCTGCAGCTACAGCGAGGCTGATGTGCTGTAGACTTCAGAGTAAAAGCCCGACAAAAAAAAAATAAAAATAAGCCCTAACCCTTAAGGCCATTGGACCTTATAGGCCTATCAGAATAAATATGTAGGCAAGCGACACATTTTTTTGTGCCATGAGTTCCACACAAGACATTTCTCAATTTAGTAGATCATTTTTAAAGTCGTGACAGTCCCAGTTTGTCATAGTAGCCTACCATTGTGAACAAAGCTACAACTCTCCACTGCACAATAGGCTATAGCCTATCGTTAACACCAATTGTGGTCGTCCCTTGTAGCGTGATCTTCCCTGTTATACCTGTTTTATACAAGCGGCCAATGTGGAAGTGCCTTAAACCTGTATTCTTTCTAATGGCCAGCAGGAGGCGATTCCACTGGTTGCAAAAACAAGTCCGACTGCATTGGAGTCTATAGCAAAATAACCCTATTTCCCATTTGATGTATTACCTCAATAAACACTTTTCTGATGAGTTTATGGTCTCAATTACTAGTTTCAATTCTTCTTTAATACAGCATGATGTTCATTTGGTAAATTAGGGTCTCATTTAGAGGAAAATAGACGATAAACAGGGTATGCTTTAGGCCGTGGCTATCTTGTGATTGACAAGTCACTACCATAGCGACCCGTCAATGAGGATAAAGGCGACTTATATCCTCTGCACTCTGTGGGCTACATTTAAGCAGCGCCATTGAAAAAGCTTATTAGGAGTCGGCTGTTCAGTTTTCCTGTAGTAGCCTACATTTTGTTTTAAGCCTGCTTTTCACAAGCAAAAATTAGCATCCCAGTTAATATCACAGTTAACGTGAATTCCCCCCCAGCTGGAATTCCAGACCAGAAGATCAGTCTAGCTAATGCCACCTTCTTGTCCAAATATGATCACGTCCGGTCACATCTGGTTCCAAAAAACCAAGATGGCCGACAGACAAAATACTGAACTCGAGGCCTTTGAAAATTGATCGGATTCTCTATGCCATTTCTGGAACTGACTTCCTGCCCAATTCATCTAATCTGTGTTGCTTGACGCGGCTTCTGTCAAAAATACGCTGGCTGCATATTCTCTGAAGTGGAGCAGGCGCTTCTGAGATGCACTGCAGCGCTTCTGGTGTGAGAACAAGCAATAACTAGAGTGAGTCCGGGCTCATGTAAACTCCCATTGCTTGTGTGGCTGCATCCCAGTACAAGACACACAGGCATCGTAGCTTCAGCGGCTTGAGTTTTTGGAGAGAAAAAGCCATGATGCCATTTACGCAACTCCTGGGTGCGTAGTCTAATTAAGTATGAATTTTCACAGTCTCAGTTTTACAATAAACCGTTCATGACTTGCAAAATTATATTTCAATTTAATAATGTGCAATTCATGGTATAATTCAAACGGGATAAAAAAAAATGATGTCCCTTGTTGTTCACTGCTGTACATAGCTTTTCTGAAATCAGGTCCCATTGGGATCCACCGGGAGGGGAGGGCCTCTTTATACACGTAAAAACATAAAAATAATGAAAGATAAGGTGGCTGACATCACTTGTATGCACTGCAAATACATAGAGGATCACAGGAAAAAACCTGCAGGACACTGGTTATCCAGTAACCTTGTTCCTGCCATTGTTATACGGAGGAAGGAAATGAAGGAATAAACCGAAGAAATGGCTTCATATGTAAACACGTAATATAAGAAAAATGATAAATCCAATGCACAGACAAATATTAATGAAATTTGTCACATCAGGATAAAATGTTTCTCAGCAGTTTAATTTCAGGAGGATATATATATATATATATATACACACACACACATTATACTTTTCTTTCACCTTTCATGAACAAAAGTAGCCCAATCAGACAGATAGCCTCTAACTGCAAATGGTGAACACCTGCTGGTGGTAGATAAGAGTAAAAGACTGGCAAAAGATGATCAGCTGGGGGCCAACTGTATATGTCTTCATTAGTGCATTGAGTTCCTAGTAACCAAATCTGGCTGGATTCAAACTATATTTAGTCTAATTGTGCCCTGGTATGATCTTGTTCTATTGCTGCTTGTCTGGGTCTCTTTGTCAATATGTCTAAAACCCAAGTGGACCCCAGCATCTTTCTGTCAGCTCTGATCACACGATACATCAATTAATTTAGTTATTTTCTATTTCTCTGGGCATTTTAGAGATTTATTTCCTGATTTATTTGTCAGTTTTACTTTTTTTTTTAATATATATATTTATGATGTCAGTCTATTTATTTCCCAATGAATTTCACACGTTCATTTATCCATCTATTTTCAAATAAGTCTGCATTGGCCCTCCATACAGTGGGCCCTACATAATGTGAATTACACTGCAAACTTACTGGATTTTGATACTCAAGAGGTGTACTTTCTTTGTATTATGAGTGTTTCTGTGTGTGTGTGTGTGTGTGTGTGTGTGTGTGTGTGTGTGTGTGTGTGTGTGTGTGTGTGTATGTAATCTGATCAAAATGTCACATTAACATCAACTTAAAGGCTTCTCATAGACAACCGGCACTGATCAATTCTCCAGTCAGTTTCTGATGAAACAAATGAATCCTTATATCAGAGGTGGACAACAGTGACTTCAAGATAAGCTTATCTGGGTTTTAAGAACAGGTCGATAACTGGCTCATAGATCACTCAAACCCTGATCAAGTCTTTCCTACTAGAAGCAGATTTCACACAAGAGCAGCAACCCTGTCCCCTTAAACTGTTTTTACAACTAGCGTGTCCGGGGAAAACGTGTTAAACATGCATTATATAAAATATAAAGCACTTTAAAGCATGTTCATGTTTTATTTTGAAAGTTTTTGTAGGAAGTCCAATTTCATATTCTGGCTTGTTTGCCTCTGGGATGGTGGGAATACAGTCTTCCAAGTTAATCAGTCTGCTATTGCAAGTGAGCAGCAGCTCACAGCATGGGGCAAAAAGAGAGGAGCGCCTGTGGGATCCTTTTTATTTCTACCTCTGCTTCACCTTTTTTTATTTCTTCTTTCTTTGTCATTCTGCACTTTGTGGTTTTTAATCTGAGATAAGCTTTCATCCATTCTTTTCCACCCTTTATCCTTGTTACTCATACACAACACACTTCCCCTTATCTTTCCCTTATTTTATTCTTCTGTGACATACTTACTAATGTATAAGTCACAGGGGGGTCCCCGAATCAAATGTGACATAATGAAGACATAAGACGTATCTGAGTGTTTTTTTTAACACTTTCATGCTTATGAGAACCAAATGTCCCCACAAAGATTGTAAGGACTGAGAAAACCCTCCAGAGTGAGAACTGGTTTGAGGTATATACAGGTTTGTTTTAGGGAAGGCATGTAGATTGTGAATCTTTGAGTTAGGGGATAATGGGAGTGAGATTGAACAGAGTGAAGGAAGTGGTCTTAAATCTCACGCCCGAGTGATTTGCAGGAACCTCTGTCCACCTGTAAACGTGCAGGTGGGTCCAGAGTATAACTGGATCAAAGTGGCCTGCTGACAGACATGTCCTGGTTTCTCTGTAGTGTCCGAGGGTTTTTCGAGTTTCAGTGGACCCAAAGATTGCTGTGGACCCAAGTACAGACTAGCTAGAGAGAGTAGATTAAGTGGACTTCTCTGTTTATTCTTTTTTTCAGAATAATTGTAACTCAATTATTTGCTCAACCCCCTCAGCCTGTTTTTATTTTCCATTTAACTCTTTTAACCCTGATTGTAACGCTGTAATTTTATTATATTTTATGTTGCTTTTAAACTTTTTTATATTTCCCTGTTGCTTTTATGTTTTATGTTTTAGCACTTTGAATTACCTTGTTGTTGAAATGTGCTATACAAATAAACTTGCCTTGCCTTTATTCCATTTAGGATTAGGTTAAGATTATGGAGTTCAGGTTAGGTAAAGAATTATTTTGGTGTGTAGGCTGTGTTCAGACAGAAGTAAATTTTAGAGGTGGTGTGATTACATACAAAGTCAACAGAACGACACGAGTAGCCGCAGTTAGCTGCTAATTTGCCCGGGGCGGGTCAAACTAAGGTGAAGACATTTCAACTTCAGTGAGCAATATGTGTGGAGCACATATCCCAGAACTTAATGAATGTAACTTAAAAACTTACAAAGACAAGAAGACAAAAGGAGAATTACCGGTAAATATAACAAAAAGAACACCAGAACCGTCCCACACGGTACGTTGCTAGCTAGCTTACTACTAATTTCTGTAGCTACAGTCACAGCCACAAGGTTACTGGTTTGACTCCAGCAGGTGACCTTTTTTTTATGCACCTCTGCCCAATATCCTGTTTGTCTAAAAAAATTAATAAAAATACAGCTACTGGGAATATTTTCTGTCTGACACTTTTGTGATTAATGGTGTATTTTGATGATACCGAAAGTATAGCTGCCTCTTTAGCTATCCAAAACATCACAGGGAAACCTAGGTTTAGTCCTCAGAATCAAAGAGAAAGGGCTCTATTGCTACTTAAAATGTGCACCAATATTCAGAAATCACAAGAATTCACTTATAACAGAGGCAAAGATAAAAATGTAATCATTAACAGGATCCTCAGGAGTAAGGTGACCAGATTTCTGAAATGAAAACCAAAATGAAAATGGTCAATATGTGATTAAAAAATATAATGTTATTATAGATGAAATAAAAAAGGTTTTATAATCTGTTAAATAGAACTCTTCTGAATGAAATCAAGTCATTTTGAGGCAGAATCTACCGTGGAAGACTGCATTGAGTTGGATTGGCTATTTAAAGATATTCTAATAGGTAAAAAGGACTGGATTGGTTGGTAGGTAAACAGCAAGTTAGATAATGTAGAGTAAGAAGGATAATTGCAAAAGAGACCATGTCTTTATTTTATATAAAACCCAGCAGTAAGTCATGTTAATTATAGGCTACAGTCCTTTTTCCAAATATAAACAAGGATACTAGACATAGGCCTACCAAACACATAATCCATTTGCAACAACAGGCTTCAATTATTGGCTATAATATATATAAATATATTAAATATATATAAATATCCAGCCTGGTTACGCTATAAACTGCAAACTCTTTTTTTGGCCACAATTGTAATTATTCCGTCAAAAGAAACGGTTAAGTTTCACAAAGACATACCTTTGCGACATAAAGTGATGTTTATTTGCACGTTATGTCTGTTTGATCCAGATAAAAGCAGCTGTAGAGGTAAAGAGTCTGGGCGATCCAGCTTTAACATGCTGCACGAAACCTCACTTCTATACACTTTTTTGAGAGTTAGATGAAAAAACAGGCACCGCTCTCATGTTTGTTCAGTAGTTGTAAGCTTAGCTTGCAATAAAGATTTACATATTATAATGCGTATTACCCAAAATGTATTAGTTTCTTCACATACATAAAAAAAAAAGCATTCTAGGAAATTTGGAGAAGTAGCTAACTGACCTATAGAAGGCAGTTTAAAGCAAAATAGGTTAACATATATTAAGGTTGTATTTTACCTTTCAGGTGTGATTAAAGGCCTAAGTGTAGTCAATGGAATGTCCCCTCAAGAGCAGAAATATAAACCTCTGTGTGTGTGTGTCGCTTTTGGTGAGGATGGCAGGAATATTGATTCTGCTGTCTTCATTAGCATGTACCTGTGGGGCTAATGTCACTATGGGGTTCTGGCTAGACAACCTAACACTCCGTTTCTATCCCTGTGGTGAAAGACTGGCTTGCCATTCCCCTCCTGTGCCGTCTGACACTTTGGACTGAGAGGGAGACCAAAATAGAAGCAGTAAAGACAGAACCAGAGACCAAAGAGGAGCAGACTCAGTTCTGGCATCTATGACAGTCATGCTGAGGAAGAAATAAAGCCTAACCTAAAATGTCTATAGCTGTTTACAGACATTTTTATTGCTCCATAATTCACAACACTTCCGTTAACATCAAATATTTTCTCTCCTAGTTTGATTCATGACCTTGTTTCAGCTTTTCTGTCGTAAAGCAACTTTAATTACATTAACTTATATCAATTTTACCAGACTCTAGTAATAACATTTCATTTGATGGATTGAACATTACTGAAACAACCCAGTTAATAAAACGAAAAACAAAACAATTACAGTAAATGAGAATAATTAATCCCTCCATTAGGAGGTTTTTCATGACAAAGCTTTGATTTAACTTGCAGATCTTAACTGAAGGCTCAGGAATTACGATCACAGAAAGTTTATCCTCAAATGCTTTGACATTGGGTAGCGAACATTCTGTTTCGCATAGAAACATCAATGCGATACACAAAATCAATTAAGACAGATCATCCCAGATAAATACAAAGAACATTTTCAGTTTTTTGCTGTGTGTATTTTTTGTGGACAACATATCTGTGTTTTGATTTATGATGCCAGAATGACCATGTCATGACGTGTCTATCGGACCCTGCAGTATTTTTATTAAATCGCTGTTGAACTGCCATTGCTGAAATATATATCATGGCATCACACTGTATATAGATGAGCTGACGGCCTGCAGTTCATTCTTCTTGCTGCACTTTAGTAGACAGATTTTTGCCACAAAAAGTGTTTCCGTTTTCATATTTTTAAATAACACATTGTGGCTCTAAGGATGTTGGTCGTTCTGCCACTTCAGTGAAATATTTCTGCACTATGGGATGGCCGTGAAATTTTACACCACACGCTACCATGAGGCTGATCCAGAACCTCCAACCCTAAGATTAGTGGACGAGCTGCTCCACCTCCTGAGCCAAAGAAACCTGCACAACGAATGGCATTCCCATGATTCTCAGCTCTACTCTGTGTTTTGTGCTAACTCTTAAATGTTAGCATAATTATATGTTGGTTGACATGATAGATATTATACCTGCTAATCATTAGTGTGTTAACATTTTCATTGTGAGCATTTTAGCATGCTGACACTTGCATTTAGCTCAAAGCTTCATAGAGCTGCTATTGTGGCTGTACAGAAGAAGCTCAGTCATGTAACTGGTGTCCTTCATTGTCAATGGTTTGATCCTTAGATGAGGACAGTTAGTGTCTGATACAAGTTAACATCAATTGTCCGCCCTGTTTGTTAGGTTATAAAATGTACCTGCTGCACCAGGTGGAAATAAGGGCCGAATTAAAGCTATGATAAAATAGCTTCCTGAGAGGTATAGAAATACATATAGTAGTGGTAACAAATATATATAAGTAAGTGAAAGATTTATTTACATATTATATTATTTCATATTACATTAATTTTCATTCACAACCCATTTTGCTAATGACAAAGCTTAAGTTATCATTTTCAAAGTATTCCACTCATGTCTGCACCACTGCAGAGTCAGAAAAAAACTGCAGCAAATTTAGAGAGTGCTTTCTTAACTGATGGCAAATAATGACTGAGGCAAGGCTATAAATATAAGTGGATTGCATTACGACATTTTGGATTGACAAACAGGAAATAATATTTCGCTCTAGTAATATCCCAAGTGATTAAAACATAGGGTACATGACATTTCAATTTTCTTTTTTCTAATCTAACTCAAAAGGTCAGGATGAGGAGACTGTAAACTTAATTTGAGACTGACAGTCCCTATCATAAATGAGGTGCAAACGCTGCCAGATCTCGATGACAGTAATTACGCCTTATGAAGTAAAAGTCACTTCTGCAATCATCTAATCTGTCCTGAATTAATAATACCTGTAATAATTTAATATCTTCACCCACTCTTTCCAGTAGACTCATTAGGGAGGGGGAAACAAGAAAGCCACAAAATTTATGAAAATGTAAAAAGACAACCAAAAGCCCAAGATGCATTCTCATAAATAAAATGTAGCTAACTCGTAGAAAATGTTTGAACTTGTGTTGAAATTATTGTGCCATATGCAACCTTTACTTTCAGTGTTTTATTGACTGTCGTCATCTCTTCAAACAAGCTAAACAAAAAAGCACCAACTGGTATAAAATGGAGATTGACTGTTAACTGTGACTGTTATTTAATAGACTTTGGAAAATAACCTAAATGATTACTTTCTAACATAAAAGCAAAGGAAGTGATGAACCTAATTTAAAAAATCTGGGAGGGGGAAAAGTGACAGGCTGCAGGTCGGGCCACAAGCATCTGGCTTACATCATAAAATGTCGCCTGGACTCAATGCAGTAGTTGTGCAGAAGGGCAGAAACAACAGGGACAGAAGGCACACACCATTTCGTCTCACCTCCTCCTTGAAGTAAAACAATGATGCCATCTTGGCTTCATCATGCCAAAGGTGGTCTGTGTCTGGGGCCACACTGGGTATACAATAATGGTGTCATGATGGGGCACTCTGTACATGGATATCCACCAGTGTTGTGGACAGATTGTGGGAACATTTTAGGCAATTCATTCCTTCTCTTGTAGACATTTTAAAACTGACAGTGTGCATCACTAAATGTTTGCATGGAGGCAAAAAGTGGGAAAGTTACATAAACCCTCCACAAGCCCATCTGCCCTCCAATAGTAGCAGGTCCAGAGTTAATGTCAGCCCGGCCTCCTGGTGGTCTTGTGAACTACAGTGGGGTTGCATAAGGCCTTAGGTGCGACGTCAGGTTGTGTGACAGCTCACCTTTAAACAAACAGCAGCACCTCCAGCTTATGTGCTCGTCTGCGGCTGTTGCTGCTGTCCAGGGGTTGATTCAGGTTTTGTCTCGCCGCTCTGAGCAGTCGGAAATCTGCTTAATTGCCAGGCTCCAAAGTAAATACGCAACACAGAGATGTTTGTTTCGGTCTGGTTTATTTCTTGGTAAAAAGTCAAATGTTATTTGACATTTAGTGAAAACTGAATACTGTAGACTCATGAGAAATTGTTTTCAAAGGTTCTGGAGTAGGCGTCATGTTCTTTTTAAAGGAATAGTTTGATATTTTGGGAAATACAATTAGCCTACTTGTTTCCTTGCAAAGGGTTAGATGAGAACATTGGACTGGTACCAATGTATGCTTAGCATAAAGATTGGAGACAGGAGTAACAGTGAGCGTGGGTCTGTCCAAAAGTAACAGAAACCTGCCTACTAGCACCTCTAAAGCTCACTAATTAACATATCTTGTTTGTTCAATCTGTTCAAAAACCGAAGTGCAAAAATGACAATTTACAGGTGTTACAGGGGATTACATGCTGGCACTATTTCTTAGCTGAGTGCAGTGACTTGTCTGCTGTCACCGTTGCCAGGCAACCAGCGGAGATACCAGGTAGTGTCTGGTCCTGATAGGACTGGTTTTTTTTATTCCTTTTTACAGAGAAACACTAACTGTTTCCTGCTGCTTCGTCTTAATGCTAAGCTAACCGCTGACTGACATTGAACATAGATGAAAAAGAAACATATTTCTGAAACCTCTACAACACAAGTAAAAAAACCCACAACATTAAACTGTGTACTCTATGTTTTATTGATGGCAGGATTTGTAATGAAAAAGCTGAAGCTTGAAATATTTCTGTTTAGCTCGCTGTGGTGTGGCTTTTTTCTCCAACTGCACAATCTGAAGATTTAGCATACATAAAAAGATGCTAGAGGTGAAATGTCATGTTAGCATTAAGAGGCAGCAGGAGAATTAACCGCTTCACCACAGGTCACGCTCTCTGTGACTTCACAGCACCTGCAAGGAATATTGCAACATCTTTGCCTTTTTACTGTGGTCCGGGAGGCAAATTAGTTGAGACAGAGAACGTCAATACCCGGTGACCGCCTGTAATTACAAACGGCTGGGTGTTCAACACATGTAATGAAATCATTTTCGCACCAGTACCTGGTAAATGAGAACAAAGAGGCAGAGATCAGAGGAAGAGGATTCAGGTCACAGAGCTATAAAAATATCATTAATGGAATAACATGGGAGCAGTCAGACTGAGCCTAATGTTAATAAAACATCCAGCATAATGTCATCATTTCATGATGAAATTTAAAGCTTTTAAATGTTTTGTCTGCTTAGTGAAACTGTCGTTACAGGACACCAAGGCACTAAAACGAACATAAAAAATATAATAACCCTAATTTAGCCTTCCCCCCTATTGCTACAGCAGTGTTTATAATTACTTTAACTGTTTGTTATCCTGAGTTATGCTCAAAATATTGTATAATTTCAGCTGTAGTCGTGTAACTCAAGCATTACTTTGTACTGTATATGCCTCATGGGAGCATTTAAACAACAAACAAAGCCTATTTATTGTTTACAATAAATTCACACAATCCTTTATACAGCCTTGCACAAATGCACTTCTTTGGGAATAACAGAGATAAAAACCATGAAAAAGTGACAACTGGCTCTGAGGTGGGCGCTCAATAGTTGGAGGCTGCATCAGTTGAACACAAGCCAAGTGCACAAAGGCAGCAACTGACTGCCAAGTACTCGAGGCATGAAAAACAAGCAGCAAAAAAAATTATTGCCATCAAACACATCTAGCTGGAAAGAGGACTTTGGTTTAGACTGTAAATGTTTTCATTAGTCACTGTATCTCACCAGACTCCATTCAAGAGAACTATGTTTTATGAATTTCTGCCAATTGAAATTAATAATTTCTTTGATCTGTTCCAATAAGGGCAAACACAGCTCAGAATTGCAGTGGCGACCGGCAGCGCTTGTAGAAGCAGCAGCCGGTAGCTCCTTCAAACTTCATAACAGTTTTGTTTTTTTATCAGTTTTTTCCCCAGGCTTTATTGCCAAAACATGCGTTACCTCTTGTTACATTCTCGCCCCCTGCTGGTCATGATGTACAATTCTAGATGATGGTGACTCATGCGTGTCTGTTTTTTCCCCTCAGGTGTTTTAGGTCTGGGTGACAAGGGGAGAAACTGATAAGAGGGGGCTGGGCGCTTGGCTTTCTCTCTTGTCCACCTTCCAGCCGTGGCAACCACAGACCACAGAGATTGTGACTGATTTGTATTCCTTTGATTATTGGTCTTTTCTTAAATTTCTGATGAGACTGGTAGTTTAGTTTTCGTGGCTTTATTTCTGTTTGTTTAGTTAGGGATTGGTTTGGGGTAGAGGGGAAGCCTCCAGATCCTATGGCCCTTTGTGGGCTGGTTTGGAGGGCTTCCCTTTCTTTCGTTTGTTTTGGCCTGCCCATCAGATTTGTTGTTTTGTTTGAATAAAATTTTGAACTTATTTCATGTTATTTTGCATAACTCCTGGACTCTTTGATTATGTTCGGCCCCCATTGTAATGAGCTTTGGTGGGGGTTGGAACACCATCGGAACAAGTACAGTCATTGGAAGATGAAGAAGGGGTTTTGGGATTAAAGTGCAGCAGACCTCGATCCACCCGGCCCAAACAACTGGATCAGGTGCCACGGCGGCTGCAGTGATCGCTCAGAGGAGAGGAAAGAGCTATTCTGTAGCTTTTATTTCTGTAGCTGCCTCACCACTCTGTAGTTCCTCCTTAGGTTTCGTCCATTTTTAAAGCTCCGTGCAGCAAATTTGTGATACTGAGCTATATAAATAAAATGGACTTGTCTGCACAAAGTGTAAATATGACGTTGTTTATGATTCCTAAGTAGCCAAAAAGAAGTGATTAATGGAGCTTTATGTCTTTGGTTATAATAACAAATATGCAGACCATCCTCACCACAGCATAGGTATTAAGTAATTTAGGACTAAATGCTTGATTAAATTAATAATTAGTCACTTAAAACGGCCTGCTCTGTATCTCTGTCACAAAAAAAATCTAATTGTTTTCTCTTTTAACTCATGATGTCAGTATTGGCCTCAAAATATCAGTCTGGCTTCAGCTTTTAATCTGCAGTTACTCAATCAATGGCAGACATGCTGTTGTTTTTTTTAAATATCGTCAATGGGTTGTGGATGGAACGCAAGCGGGAAGCTTCCGGTCTACAATATGAATCAGAATCAGTTTGACTCAGGATCGTACATTGCTCACAATATGCTTACTTATACAATAATAAAATAATAATATAATAATAAAATAAAATCAGACACAAACTACAGAGTAGACAACACTAATATACACACTATGAACAAAACAATATAGACATATTGACAAATAAGCGAATGCGCAAGTCCCTGAAACCTGCATTCTATTGAAAATCCAGCAGGGGGCGACTCTTCTGGTTGCAAAAAGAAGTACGGCTCCATTAGAAATAATGGGAAAATGACCCTACTTCTCAGCTGAATAATTACCCCAGTACCCTGATGAGTTTATGGTCTCAGTCGCTGTTTCAAGTCTTCTTCAATACAAAATGATGTTCATTTAGTAAATTATAGTCCCATTTATTTAAAAGAAAAAAAAAAAAAAAAAGCAGAGTTTGTTTCAGGGCGGGATTATCTGTGATTGACATGTTGTTACCATGGCGACCTGTCAATCAGGCTAGAGCCGACTCATACCCTCGGCACTGTGTAAATTTAATCAGCGCCGTTGAAAAAGCTTATTAGGAGTTGGCTGTTCACTTTCTCTGGTGAGTACATTTAGTTTTAAGACTGTTGTTCGCTAGACAAAGTTCAGCCCTGTTAAAATGACAGTTAACGTGAGTTAGAGTTGCACCTAGCTAAGCAAGTTAGCTAGCTCCGCACACGGCCGTTAGCTCCGCCGTATCGTCACTTCCAGGCACTTCCTTTTTGCAAAAACTCAACATGGCGGCGCCCTATCGGTCAAACTCGAGGCTTCAAAACGGCAGTCCACAAACCAACGGGTGACGTCACCATGACTACGTCCATTTCTTATGTACAGTCTATGGTGGGACGTAACAAAATGTTGTGAAATTAAATGTTAGGAAAATATTCACCTCAATGCATCTAGACAACAAATTAAATATGACTTATGAATCTCTCTGGCTCATTTGTCACAGATGGATGATGCAGGGAGTGCAAAGGGGGCTTTTAGTACCAGACAGTTTAATACATAACTACAAGTGCAAACACCATGAAACGTCACAAAAGGCAGCGCTAATTATCTCCAGTTTGTGTGAACCCTGCCAGTCGGGACCTCACCATCCATATAAAAGCTAGATGAATGCACAGCTCGAATTAATGAGAAATTCTATTGATTGAATATCTTCAAGCTGTTTCAAAAGCGCTTAAACTCACTGACTGACCCACTTGTTTTAGCAGGAACAACCTTTTAAGCACCTCCTCAATTTCTTTTCAAAGCAGTGGTTCTCTATCCTGTGGTTTTACAGCCCTGCTGGTTTTTATTCCAGCCATCTAATGAAGGACTAGCTGATGCCAGGTGAATGTAATTAACTGCAATTAGCCACCTGGTAAGATAGATAACCAGCAGCACTGTGGGTCCTGAAGACATGATTTAGAACCACTGTATTAAAGAAACAAATCACTAAGTTAATTAACACAATGCATACTAAATGTCAGATTTTCAATTAGCAAAGGAAAGAAGAAAAGGGCAAAGTGGTTTGTAGCAATGATTAAATGAGCAAAAGTCAGATTCTGAAAGTCACAAAATGACCACACTCCAAAGCAGATAGTAGGGAAATTACAAATGGCTTAAGGGAATAGTTTGACATTTTGGGAAACACACTTATTCACTTTATTGCATAGTTAGATGAGACGATCAATATCACTCTAATATATGTCCGTTTCATATGAAGCTACAGCTAGGAGTTGGCTAGCATTACTTAGCTCATAGACTGGAGGAGTGATGTCCCTTAAAACCACAACGTGTTATTTTTACACTTTGTTTTTTTTATTATTTATTTATTTAGTATAAACAAATGACATACCATGTGTTTTTGTGTGACCTTGAGAGGTCCTGGTACGTAGGTTTATTTTAGCTTTGGACAGAGCCAGGCCAATTTTTTTCCTCCTGCTTCGTCTTTGTGCTAACAAGCTAATGTTTCCAGGCTTTATCTTCATATTTAGCAGACAGACAAAACCAGTATCAGGGTCCCCACCCTTTTCTAGAGATCATTTTCCAGGACTTTTCCAGGATATTTTCAGTGATGATGTAGCTGGTATGACCTTCCATCCATCCATCTCCATCTATGTTCAACAACTTATCTGGGGTTGGGCTGCGGAGGCAGCAGCTCTAGCATGGTATCCGAAACCATCCTTTCCTGAGCCACATTAATCAGCTCTGACTGGAGAATCCCAAGGCTTTCCCAGGCCAATGTGGAGATATAATCTCTCCACCTAGTCCCGGGTCTTCCCTGAGGCCTCCTCCCAGCTGGACGAGCCTGGAACACCTCCCTATGGAGGCACCCAGTGGGTATCCTTACCAGATGCCCGAACCACCTCAACTGGCTTCTTTTTGACGCCAAGGAGCAGTGGCTCTACAAATTCCTGACTCTGAGTTCCTGACTGGCTTCTCCCTTAGAGATTGGGTGAGAAGCCAGCCACCCTCCACAGAAAACCCATTTCAGCCGCTTGTACCCACGATCTAGATCTTCTTTCGGTCAGGACCCAGCCTTCATGATCATAGGGTGAGGGTAGGAATGATAATTGACTGGTATATTGACAGCTTTGTCTTCTGGTTCACCTCTTTTTGGTGCAGTAGAGTGAATGCACCACCTCCGTCTGCTCCAATTCTCCAGCCAATCTCCTGCTCCATTGTCCCCTTACTCGCGAACAAGACCTGTACTGAACTCCCTCACTTCAGGTAAGGACTCATTCCCTACTTGGACTGAGCACTCCATCGGTTTCGTGCAGAGAACCATGGCCTCAGATTTCGATGTGCTAATCCTCATCTCAGCTGCTTCACACTCGGCTGTGAACCAATCCAATGAGTGCTGAAGGTAATGTACAGATGATGCCATCAGGACCACATTATCTGCAAAAAGCAGCAATGAGATCCCCAGCCTACCGAAGTGAAAGTGCTCCCCACTATGACTATACCTCAATATCCTGTCCATAAATATCACTACAGGATTGGTGACAAAGTGCTGCCCTGGCAGAAGCAAACTCCCACCTGGAACGAGTTTGACTTACTCCTGACAATCTGTACACGGTTCTCACTTTGGATGTACAGGGATTAGATATCCTCTTATCTGTGAAATCATTTATTACATGCGTAGAAACTTTGACAAATTGATCTTACCTTGTTTTAATGCCATGTTTTAATATTGTTACTTTCTTATTGTATTGCCATTGTATTTTTGTTTCTTTTAGAAAGTCCTTTGTGTTCTGTGCTTGGCAAGTGCTTTTGTTATGAATTATATTTTAACCACTGCTGCCTGAACACCAAAAACTGAATAGCCTCAACACAAATAATAGTATACAATTTAGACCTGAGCCCAAATGCAGTTTAACGGTACAAAAAGCTATTTCAGACATGTTGCTTTCTCCACTGTGAGCTTCGGCTAGGAAGTATCATGTATTTTATCAAAATGTAGCATTGTGTTTGAAGAGACAATGCTAGCAGAGTAGAAAAAAATATCCTGCCCATTCATTGCTTTGACCCGGCTTCCTAGTCATTCTTATCCAACTTGTTGGGTAACAATTCTCAACGCATTTGAAACCACTGCTCCAAGCCAAAGTTGAAACACAAACCTTGAACCTTTGCAGGCAACTCAAGCTAGCAAGCAAGTCAACTTCAGCAACAAAATATCTTACAATTTAACATTAGTCAACCGTTTAATACTAATTGAGAAGAAAATGTTAATCTGTAAACCTAATAAAAACTACCACAGTTACCAGCCAGCAGTGACAAATACATACAGTGGGTGCGGAAAGTATTCAGACCCCTTTAAATTTTTCACTCTTTGTTTCATTGCAGCCATTTTCCAAAAATCTAAAAAGTTCATTTTATTTCTCAGTAATGTACACTCAGCACCCCATCTTGACAGAAAAAAACAGAAATGTAGAAATTTTTGCAAATTTATTAAAAAAGAAAAACTGAAATATCACATGGTCATAAGTATTCAGACCCTTTGCTCAGTATTTAGTAGAAGCACCCTTTTGATCTAATACAGCCATGAGTCGTTTTGGGAAAGATGCAACAAGTTTTTCACATCTGGATTTGGGTATCCTCTGTCATTCCTGCTTGCAGATCCTCTCCAGTTCTGTCAGGTTGGATGGTAAACGTTGGTGGACAGCCATTTTCAGGTCTCTCCAGAGATGCTCAATTGGGTTTAAGTCAGGGCTCTGGCTGGGCCATTCAAGAACAGCCACGGAGTTGTTGTGAAGCCACTCCTTCGTTATTTTAGCGGTGTGCTTAGGGTCATTGTCTTGTTGGAAGGTAAACCTTCGGCCCAGTCTGAGGTCCAGAGCACTCTGGA
>NC_060160.1:22247117-22269873 GCF_021292245.1 Micropterus dolomieu
AGGCAGTTCCTTTGACCTCATGATTCTCATTTGCTCTGACATGCACTGTGAGCTGTAAGGTCTTATATAGACAGGTGTGTGGCTTTCCTAATCAAGTCCAATCAGTATAATCAAACACAGCTGGACTCAAATGAAGGTGTAGAACCATCTCAAGGATGATCAGAAGAAACAGACAGCACCTGAGTTAAATATGAGTGTCACGGCAAAGGGTCTGAATACTTATGACCATGTGATATTTCAGTTTTTCTTTTTTAATAAATTTACAAAAATTTCTACATTTCTGTTTTTTTCTGTCAAGATGGGGTGCTGAGTGTACATTACTGAGAAATAAAATGAACTTTTTAGATTTTTGGAAAATGGCTGCAATGAAACAAAGAGTGAAAAATTTAAAGGGGTCTGAATACTTTCCGCACCCACTGTACCTTTGGAGGATAATGCAACTTACATTATTGAGAGTTCCAATCAGTTAATTAATCTTAACCTGTGCTACCATGTGAAGTGACTCGGGGGTGTGTACACAATGCTTCCACAACATTACCAAGCAACCGTAACATAACGTTAAATTACCTTTTCCAGAACAACATAAGATTTTCCAGGACATTTCGGAATCGACAACTCTTTTCAAGGTTTTCCAGGACGCATGGGAACCCTGAGTATGAATCTTTTCATCTAACACTTGGCTAGAGCAAATAAACGTATTTCCAAAAACTTTTCCTTGGCCAGGTACTAAAGATTTCAGGCTTTCAGAATTTCATAGCTTTTCAGCTGTTCAGAGCAAGTATTAAAGCAGGACACAAAGTTGCTCAAGCGACCGTGAGAGCTCCTTTAAGTTATGACAAATAACAAGGTACTCCAAGATGTGCCTTTAAAAGGTGATCAATGAAATGTTAAAATGCATCTTACACTGCACTGGGAGTCAGCACTGTGAAGCTAACACAGCGATAATATGCCGTTTCTTCTTAGTTGCCTGTACACTGTACACTATCTGGCTCAGTCGGGGGTATAGGGGTTTTGGATCAATACCGAAAACCCCACAATGTGTTCAGTGACTTCTTTACACTGCACTGCACGTGTTTATGCAGTGACAGTGTCTCATGGGTCCTTCTATATGTGAAGTGTATGTGTCAGGGCTTTAAATGTAATCCAGAAATTCTCAATCACAAGGCCATAAAGTAGGCTAGCTGCCTCTCTGATTACCCTCTTTATTCATTTAATCTGGGTTAACAAATCCAGCCATCGATCCTTATGCTACTTAGTGCCTGAATGGTCCCTGGAGAAATTGATAAGCCATATAGAGAATGGTAAGCTAATAAAGCATTGAGCTTCACAAATGGCCGTGGCTTAGATCCCTTCGTTGTTAGGGTATTACACAATGTACTAATTATAGCTGCTGGCCACATACACCATACATGTAATAGGGCCTAAGCATTTCTTTGATTTTAAATGCGTGATCTCAGTCCTAGTAAACACTGTTTCTAGACACGTACTAGTATTCACCCACTACACAGGCAGTCACAGGATAGCTTTATGCTTTTGTTGATTGTCTGAAATTCCCTCTTCACCTCTGCGCACAGACAATGCATTTTTCAGCTTGTGTTGCTGCCTAAGTTAATTTATTTTCCTCTGAATTATGAGCTGCCACCATCACAGCCCCAGATCGAAAATACCCAGAAATGCAGACAATACCACAGTGTAATCCACACTCGCACTGAGCCCCTAAATCACTGCCTTTTAAAATGAAAGCCTGCAGGATGTAGACTTTTGGCTGTTAAAAAAAACAGAAATCCTGGTACTGCCTACTGACCGAACAAACACCAGTTTAAAGTGAAGTGGGGTTGCAGCTCCCTCCAGTGTAAAGTGATGGACAGCAGTGAAATGATTACCTAATAAAATCTGCCTGGGGCCACAGCATCAACAGAAATGCCCAGTGCAGCTCTAAAACAAATCAGCAGGATAAACATTCTACAGTAATAATATTTTATGTTTTGGCACTAAGTACTTTTCTGCTAGATTCAGTTTGGAGTCATAGCTCTAAAACAGAGTACTTCAGCAATATTTTCTTCTTTGAGAAGTCTATTCTGATTTAAGCTTTTATTTAGTTTTTTCCATGCTGGATTATGTCCTTCTGTCCAAGTGATCTGACCTGTTGACTCACATCAGAGGGTTTGGGATTTTGATAAGTTCCTCTGATTGGAAAACAAGGAGGCCCTACGGCTACAATGGCTGACTGGAGACTGAGAAACTGTGTGCAATTCAATTTACCACACTGATTTCATTCACTGCTGCCAAGGTTAGTCTGTAAACCCATAATAAAGCGACCGCGTCAGTGGCCTTGTGTTTACCTGTCTGCACAGACTGGGACCAAAGTTATTATAGTTTAGGATTTTTCATTAGTTTTTTATTTTTATTTCATTTTGACTTTTTGTATTCAATTTCAGTTTAGTTTCAATTAGTTTTTAACGTGAATTTGTGACTTTTTTTAAGCTATCTGAAGCTTGTAGGGGCCGATACACTAAGCATATATATATATATATATATATATATATATATATATATATATATATATATACACACACACACACACATATACATACATACATACATACATACACACATATACATACATACATACATACATACACACACACACACACACACACACACACACACACACACACACACACACACACACATATATATATTTGAAGTACTAACACATTGTCTAAATAAATGCTACAAATCTATGAAGCACATGCTACTTCGACAGTATAATTTAAAACCTACATACAGAAAACCCTAAGAGCTAACTACCCTAATCCTACTACCCTGTGGTCCCAAGAAATTCATTACATCAGTCTCTAGCTCTATCATTCTTGGTTAAATAGGTGAAATACAATAAATGTGGGTTATGGACAGCTAAGAAATTGGAAGATAGTGGAGGGCCCCTTTGGAGCCACAAACAACAGGTCCCTAGCACACTGAAGGTAAGTCTGACTGGAAAGCAGTTAGGCTATATTAAAATGTAAACCTATATTAATCAATAAATACATTCTATGTTAAAAGCACAAAGAGACAGGTTGGCTGAGATATGAATGAGCCCATAAAACACACACTGGCTGACATGCAGTAAATATAATGACCAGCAGACCGTTAACTCAGTACAAGGGGAGCTCACAATCAACCTACCACTACCTGGCAAAGTTAGCCTCCCCATAACGTTACACGGGGTTCTCGTCGTAACCCGGGTTCTCCTGATGGATAAAGCAATTGTGGCAGGCCAGCCACACGGCCAGCGCTTCACGCGGAGGAGAAAAGCATAAAAACACCCGCGGCTCACCACCAGGTGCCTATCGGACTTTGCTAATTTGCTAATCACCGCGCGCACCTCTAAACTGCCAGTCCGGCAAGAGCAACTGCCCCGCAACGTCAGTTCCCCGGCTTCATATCCACTCGAAATGTTGGCTTCGGTCCTATGAAATAAATAAATAGACGAAAACTAAGGACTTTTGCTCTTTCATTTTAGTTACTTTTAGTTAGTTTTGCAAACGTACAATATAGTTTTAGTTAGTTATCGTTTTTTGTAAAGCTTCGTTTTTATTTTTATTTCAGTTAACGACAATGTTTTTTCACATCTAGTTTTCCATATTTCGTTCGTCTTCGTTTACGATAATAACCTTGACTGGGACACTTTGTTTTATTATTATTCACAACAGAAAGATTGAAAATATCCATGTTGGTGGAAGGTTATGAATTTATAAAATGTCATGTATGTTTTTACTAAGAGGCTGATTGTCCGAACATGCGTTTACATATATTCATTACTGAGACACCAGATCTGACCACAAAACATTTTAAAATGTCATTTATTGAGTTGAAACAATACATTTAAAATAATACGTTTGAGAAATGGGCTATTGTTATGAAAGTGTTGCATCCATTGGCCAACTTCTGCTACATTTATTTATTATGTATAAGTTAGAGTGTACTTTATTTTTTAACCTTTGTTTTCATATTGGAAGTGAAACTATATGAATTAATTAGTTATGGTGGCAGTCACCTCTTGTGGAATGCGGGTCAGCTTTAATGTAGATTTTGATGCTGCAGGTCTGTGTACTAGATTGGCATGGATTTATAGAATGATCACAGTCACAACGCTCTACATTGCACAGATGATGTGGGATATTCAACAAATTATTTGTTTATAACGAGTTATTTGTTAAAAGTTTGCATTGCAACACAGAACCCACCTGTTTGGACTGGCCTTTGGTAAGTTTTTCTGCGCTCTTATATTGCTTTTATTTTGTCTGTTGCTTTTATTGAGGCACTTTGTGATACATGAACATACACTTATATTACTATGTTGCGCTTATTATTTAGGTGCATGCTTGCAAAGGAGCTTACATGATAGATGGCCTTTAAAGGTTATAACCACAACCACGCTGTCACTTCAACGGGGACACAGTGAAGCTTCTACAGCCACTTAACACTTTATCAGATCAAGAAGGATCTAGTTGCAGATGCTCTGACTGCTGTCTTAAGGAACGCCGATCCTTGAGAATGTGATGACATTTGTCATGTCGAAGTGACATTATTTAAAGGTGGCAATGAACTGAGATGGGAAGTCATGTGGCCCACAGTAACCTTTTCTATCAAAGTTCTTTTTATGCTGACATTTTAAGGGATCTCAGGATGATGGGCTGAGGGTGAGTAGGTTTGAATTAGGCACTTTCACACCAGCTAAGACAAACAGTGAATTCCTAATCTACTTGGAAGCCGAAGGAAAGACTTTACTGTTTCTTTAGGATTGTGTCTCCTGTAGTATTCTTATTGTATATGGGTATATGTAGACCACCCCTAGAAGACTATATGATGGTCTACTATAAGCGTCCTCAGCGACAAAATGTCAATTTCCTACAATACAGCACCACTGCAAATCAAAAAGCAAATCATTTACAAGGAATGTACCAATTACAGGTTGCAAAAAAAGTATTACACAATTTAACAACTAATAATTGCAAAACCAATGTTTTAATTATATTAACACTCAAAATGAATATGAGTCATGAAATACTTTAAAAAGGTTGATTACGTGCAACAGTTCAAGGCAATAAAAGCATAAAACAAAGGTCTGGCAAACTAATAATATGCAGGCAAATTAATAATAAATTAAAAGGGTTTAACATCATTATTACAGCAAACCAACGATGCTGTAGAAAATGGGAGAGAAATATACTTTTTTGGGTAGCATTTCAAGATTCTCTTCCATAAAAAAAAAAAGAAATCAACACAACTTTATTTAGTAGAGTAATGCAGCACTCTAACTCTCATCCACTATTAATACCTCTCACTGTTAGTGTTTTGGAAGATTGATCTTCATCTGTTTTCCTGTGGTTCAAGTCCTGGGCAGGTTATGGAAACATTTGGCACGTAGTTTCGGAATTGGGTGTTTTTCCTCCAGATTGCATTCCGCAGAGTCTTTGCAGCAAAGTAAACATATGCACCAATAACAAATAAGACAAGAAACTGACAGAGGCACATAGGGCGCTTTCTCAAACAACAAATTTGTTCTTGGTGGTTGAACCGCTTTTGGTAGCAGTGTCTGCGTGGGATTGGTAGCCAATAGTCATCTTCATGGGAAGCCCCAAGCGCTCCTTGTAAACTCTCCTGATGACAGAAAAATGACACGTCAGAGGATTCAGAGAACGTCATCACCTGTGTTTGAGAATGTAGATACTTTAACAGACTTTGAAGACCCCCCTCACCCTATGTGTGTCACAGATTCCCGGTTCTCATAGTCTGATGTCCAGACAGCTATTTTATCTCCTTTTGTGCGGATGTTGACCACAGCTCCGCAGACATCGTCGCTGTAGTCGTCAAAGGCCTCTCCAACTAAGCACAGGAGCTGGTGAAGGGAGGGAGGGGAATAAAAGCTAGGGTCATTACATAATGATTGGCATCGTTATTTTGACTATAACTACAAATCCTCAATATTCTCATAAAGGATGCCATGGCCATTGATAGCTTTGCAACCTTAATTTCTGTGGACCAGCCTTTCACTCAGCCATATTAGAATGTTTTCAAGGTATGCTGCTAAATCCTTCAAATCATAACTGAACTCAATATTAAGGAGGTAGTAACATATTATAATGTTGTAGCCATTTGATAGTGACATTATTACGTTAAAGCAAATAAAGTTATAAAAAATGTTAGCAATAATATTTGATTAGTATCTTAATATCTTGTCATTGTAAATTAGCTCTGTATTTGACCACAACAACCTCTTTTATACTGTCTACTCCGCAACCTTGGTGATTTTCCTTTTTATAGGTTGCAGAATTAAAGGCTTCATTTTCACTGTCCGACTGGTCTACTGTATGTAGGTAGCTAGCTCCACATATGTTGTTTGCATATCAGTGAAAATGCAGGCTAGCTGGGCTGCTGCTGCCTAGTAAATGGAATAAAGCCCTTGTTTGTTGTCCCCACTCCCATCGGTCTTTGCCTCCACCAGGAAAAGGGATATTGACCGGTCTGAGTCTGACTGTTCGTTCTCCCAGAAGGTAAAGTTAACGCTAGTTAGGTAACATATATTTATTTGTGGTGGGTATTTCCAAAATGCCAATGCCTGTTTGTTAGCTAGGTAGCAAGTTAACAATGACTGCGTTGGCTGTGGTCGAAAAGTCAAAAAAATCTCCTTTCCGAACCTCCTTGTAAAGAAGAATCCATAAGGACTTAGGAAAAGAGGACCGCGGGGTTCAGAGAATCCCACTGCTCTTTTCTGAGCGACCTAATTATGCGACGGCGGATGTTACTGATGTGGCTTGCTGTGATAAAGCTACAATATTCCGAAGATGGACTACAAAAAGCGCATCTTTGACACTGCGCCCCATGTTGTTGTAATACAGGCCATCTAAAGGTGGACAACACGGTGGAATATATTACTTAATAACAAAGATAGCAAAAAGGCAGATAAGGTAGCCTACCAGTCACTAAATAATGGACAGGGCTGTCACATTGAGAATGCTTGCTCACACTCACCCTCCTGCCCACCCATAGGTGTATTTATCAACATGAATCCCAATTGTATGTAAATACAGTGTTTCCCACAGAATGACAGCGTAATTGTGCTGAGAGAGAGAGAGAGAGAGAGAGAGGGAGCGACAGCGTGAGAGGAGATGCTGAGAGAATATATGCGCTGCGCGGAGCTCTGTCATCAAATACGATTTTACCCATAGTAACAAAATCAATTGAAAATCAGCATTGATAATGTGGCAGGCCGCCACAAATAAATCAGTGTGTGGGAAACGCCTACTGCGGAGGTTATCCAGCTTGATCTTTGCCTTTATTAAGGCAAGGGTGTCAGCATCTGTGACTTAAGTAATATTAATTTGCTGAAGGCTGCATGCAGTACATAACGTGAGGCTACACGCTGTAACATTATCCTCACTTTGATCACGTTACAAGACTAATAACAGCTGGCATGGGTCTCAGTTATTGTTGACAGTTTAAGATATATGCATATTAGCAAGTTATGGCATAAGAGAGAAAAGGCTTAATAGCCAATGGTAACTTACATGGTGATCAACCTCCTTTATTCGTCATGGTTGGCGATTTATTTTTTTTATTGTAGAAATCACTTAATGGCTTATTTAAACAACCCGAAACATAAAACGGTGTTGAAACAGTATTAGATTACAAAAAAGCCAAAAGAAAAAAGGTAATTGTGAGTCTAATTAAAGTATCATAATGTGCGTCTGTGTTGCAAGGATCTTGCTAAATGTGGTTGATGGATTTTATCGTTTGAGTTTGAGAACGTGCGCCGCTTTAAATGTTGCCGCCGCAAGGAATTGTGGGACGGCATTCTCTCCTTTCCTTTCATAAAGGATGGTCCGGTGTACCCTATGCTAAAGGAGATACGAAAGGCAGCACTGAGGCACCTCTCCTTAGCTTTTAGAGAATTCGAACAGCTCTTATCATGGCTGCCACTGAAATACTTGCGGTTCACTTCACTCAGTTAGGAACCTTTCTAAGCAAAAAAGACTTTTCGTACGCAGCCTCAAAGTTCAAGTTAGCTTACTGGTTTGAGAGACTCCGCCCCCTAAGGTGAAATCCTAAAATCACCCTTGGTCAGTTCTAGGACTGGGCAATAAAACAAATATGATTATTGCAATAAAGTTTTCCTCAACAATATAACAAATGTTCAATAAATGTTGGATTTAATTCATTTGAATCACAAATGAATCAGCACTTAATTTTATTTATTTATTTTGTTGAGAAGGGACTGAAAAAAAATTCAACTTAATTTTACTCATGCATATTTGCTGAAAAAAAAGTATATTATCATTAACCATGTGGTTTCTTCAACTTTCACTCAATCAGCTAAACTTAAGAGAAATAATAATTACTTTTATCCTGATAATTATTGCTATTGAACGACATGAAATTTTTTATCGTCATATCATACAGTCTTAGTTAATAGGTGCATTCGAGATGACGGCGACTGACTTTCGCTGACTTGATAGTCTAATGGTGCTTTCAGACCAAACGTGAATTTAATCCTCAGGACGCTTTCCTCGAGTACATTCGCTGCAAGTGTTCACACACACCGCGATAAGGCATTTAGAATCCGCTAAAATTTGCTCGAGTTGGAAATTTTCAACTCACGTAAAGGCCATCGCGTTGCCGGCACCGCCCCCTTCGTGTCGCTTTGCGCCGCCTGACAGGAAATCGCAGCTCTACGCGTCTTTGCATTGACTTTGTATGTAAACTCACCGCCACACAGTAACGTGAGCTGCAGGTGACTGCAGGGGCGGGTTATAAAAACGGCGCCGTCAAGTCGGACACATTCTACCTGCAGCAGCTTACTGTCAGCTGAGATCAATGACTGATCTCGCGGAATTTGCAAAGAAAAATATAGTGAGAATAGTGAGGTTCCAACTTGGTGCAGTTGGGGAATAGCAACTTGCTCCCGTGAGGATTTAATGTCATGTGACATGGCGACGTTATGCAGCGCCAGCAAAAGTCGGACACAATTTCTAACCAGCATGCCCCTATTTTAAGTCCAGCATGCATCACGTTAAGTCAGCGCTGCGCAGCGCCGCATTAAGTCGAACGCACCTAATACAAACCATGTAAAATTAAAGATGGCGCAGGGCTGCTTTCTTGTGTTCTGGCTGGAGTGCTGCTCAGCAGGGAAGTGCTTAATGCTGCCACTGGTGTCCAGAAGAAGTATACATGAGATTACCGTTTGAATGAGTAGTATGTAACTGCAGTACCGGAGGCTGCAGTTTCAGGACCGCAATCCTGGGACCGGAACTGAATTTCTAGGACCCTTGTTTACTTTGTTACTGTCACTAGCTAGCTATATTACTCTTGACAGCCGCCTGAAACCAATTACCCTCACTACAACCATCACCGAGTGTGTGCCTAAACCTAAGTTATTGATTATATGCATGTCGACAGGTTAACCCTACAGCTGGGCACATCGGCCTCACGGCCGACTTGCTGACAGACAGGGTTAACACCTCCTTTGTGCCTCCAGTACTGCAGCTAGATAATATTGGTTTGAATCACTAGTACTACAATACAGGTTCCAGCCACCAGTGGCAGCACTGAGTGCTATACTGCTCAGCAGCACTCCAGCCTTCTTCCACACACAGAAACATAAAACACATTTTATGAGCAGATCCTGTACCTGAAATGACCAAATTCAGACAGGTCCTGGACCAGGGCTAAGCATCACACACCACAACAACTATCACAGCTCAACATATTGGTAAAACAATTAGATTTTAGAATATCATTGAAAAGGAATGTGACCCCTTTCAGCCCACTGAGACCAATATTGACAGTATTGTCAGTGCTTATTGGATTGCTGGATGTCTGTATCACTGTCAGTGACCACAGACTTAGCAGCAAGCAAGCCAACAGTTGATATATTTGATGGTGCTGTAGCGCGTTAACATCAGATCAGCATACAGTCAAAGCAATAGTACATTTTTTTAGATATCATAGAAGATTTTGTTGTGCAAATGGATGATGACCACACTAAAACAATCTGATCTGTGGCTGGCTTCAGTTTTAAAAGGTATGACAGAGTGATCACTCATTTCAGCAGTGTGACAAATGTAATGCTGGAGTGGCTAACTACTACTAACTAACTAATTATGGCTGCCAGCTGGTAATACAACTTCCCAAGAATCTCATGAAATGATTAATAGCATCTTTCATTTGAGTAACAATGCTGAACAGGCCACAAAGCACCGCAGCCAAACCTACAGTTTCCAGCCAGAAGCGGTCCAGGTCTAATCTCCTCTGCTGCTTGTTAAGCGTGATCAGCCAGCGCCCGCCACGCTTGTTCCTCTCGTCCTCCCACATGGGTTCAATGCCATCCTGCAGTGGTGGTTCAAAGTGTCAATACACATCCCAAACTACAGCACAGCCTTTCATAATGAGGTTTCAACATGATTTCAGCATTGCATGCAAGAAATGTCTTTTCTGACTCTTCAATAGTCACAGCTGAAATTATTTGAATCTAATTAAGAGCAAGAATATTAAAAAGGAAGCAAGAACTCAACATGTGTCCAGTCTGTAATGGTTAAATATTTGGATTTGGCTCTGACTCACCTAAGATTTTTCTCAGGGCGACATTTTCTAAGATTTTATATTTAAAATTTGTACATTTTACAGGTGCAGATGAACTAACTCCCTGTCTATGAATAAAAGTTCACTAGTTGGCCTTCGCAACAGAAAAGCACACTGTTCAAAGACTGCAGTCATATTTGATTACTGCTTTTTCCATTTATTATCATCACCAATCTCAAGCACAGCAATTAGTGGCTGCTAGCCACCTCCTGCCATTTAACTTACTAAACTTCCACACACTTATAGCATCACATCTGGTTTAAAGAGCTCTTTTGTGGATGAAGTCTCAGTATGTAGAGACAGATAAATTCAGAGAAAAATCCCTTCCACTTCTGTGAAAGTCTGTGTGTTGACAATTCAACCATGTATCAGACTGTTTGCAGAAGCTTCATTTGAAAAAAACTTGAAATTTGGCTTAATCGGTAAGCTGCTGACAAAATGTTTTCAGTGCCAATTTTTCTCACAAGAATATCAGCTTGGAATGAGATTTTGGGACCATAGATTTTCAAATAACTGCCAAAAGATGTCTTTTCTTCCTGTACTTGTGCCATATGTGAAGGCTGAGGCCTTTGCTTAGTTCGTAAATGATAATGTCAGATGATGTAAACGTCATCCTCCACAAGAAAGAAGTTCTATAACTTTTTACATGGTTCTTCTTTTAGCCTTCAAGTCAATTTCAGAAAGGGAGAGAAAACATTGTTGTCCTCGTACATTGTCCTCGTCCTTGTTGAACACACCAACAGCAATTGTGGACGCTGGTGTGTAAAATATAAAGTACTTTTATCCAGAGGGGTGACTGGAATGCAAAAATATTTCGAAAAACAAATTGGTTTTAACTATAATTTAATCAGTATTTGAAATCCTCGCTCTCTGCACATTTAACTAAATGGTAAATAAATCAAACATACCTTAAAAAGGGAGTAATCACAACCTGACATGAGGTTGCTTGACAACTGGATGTGGTTGTACAGGCTGGAATGAGCAGAGCACAGCATTAACAAAACATGCTGATCAAACAGTATTTTAAACAACAGTATACAGTCGTGACATTTTACTGCTTCAGTCACTCCATGGAAATCAGGAACAAACAAAGACTCGAGAGAGATTTATTGCTCCTTACGCCCAGAAATCTTCAACAGTGTCAAATTTAGAGATGAGTCGCAGGTTGGCCTGCCATGTTTTGCTCTTGTCGTTCTTGAAGAACCACAGAGACCATCTGTTGGGGCGAAAACAGAAAAAGGAATTTGCATAAATGTAACAAGGCTCTAATTACACTGGAGGTAAACAAAAGTAACCAAAAGCCATTGAGCTCGGGGGCAAATTAGCGACGTATGGATGCGCCTGGATGCTGCCAGCACAAACTGTTCAGTAAATCAAGCAGTCACTCTCTTGGCCCAATGAATTGCGACGCTGTGTCACACTTGTTCGACGGTGAACCTTCGCATGGCTCAGCAACTGCCTTAAGTTCCTCGGCTTGAGGAATAATAAACTATTATAAAGCCATTAAAGCCACTAGTCTACCAGGGAGTTTGGAAGGTGTTTTTCAGTCAAAATAAATGCAAGTAAAGGACGGAATACGTCAACAGATACAAACTGAAGTCCCTTGAGTGGCATTGTATTGTCCATGAACATCTGTTAAGCAAAGTGGGCTTCAGTTTATGGCACATTCATTCCTTTTTAACTTGTCTGGTAAAATACTTGAATGTTTGAATATAGGCCATAATCTGAGGCAGAATATTTGGTACAGTCCCTTACATGGTTCACTACAGGGGGTTTCTTTGCCTTCTAATGCATGATAGGAAAGGCTCATGCACCCCAAGACCCTGTACAGAAACAAGCGGGTCAAGAAAATTAATAAATACTAATAGGCTTATGTTGCATAACTTTCACTGACTAACTGTACAGAAAAATCCTATCTGATATAAGGTATTTATTTATTCAAACTAATGAAAAGCAATGAAGGAATTTCTGTCATTTTGCACCACTTTGATAGTTACTTTGTTGGTTACTTTGTAGGCCTTTTTAGCCATAATACCTATGCATTTTAAACCTCACAACTGAGCTGCATCAACTGACCACTTACGAGTTTAGGGTCCAACTTTTCCTTTGGCTGACTGGCTTTCTGTTGAGTCTGGCTTTTCTATTTGACCCTTTTGGACATAACTATCCTTGTGGAATTTAAATGTATACAAAATATTTAGTATTCAGCACAGAAGGCAGCTGGAACCTATCCAAGTATGGATGGAAAGGAAAACACTGAAACTTTCTGGACAGGTCACCAGACCATCACAGACAATCAAAGTCCTACTGTGGGGAACTAAACTCTCCAATCCAGCAGACTGCATTTGTTTGGACTGTGAGAGAAAATCTAATTTTACATGAAAACGCACACAGGACCGCGCGTCACAAGTAACACTGCTAACCACTGAATCATTAACTACATACAAAATATTATAAATCTATTATTATTATTATTTATATTATTTCTTCATTTAATTGTTACTTTTTTTTTTTTCAAAGAGTCAAGTTGAAAATGGATTTTTGCTTTAGTAACTTCTAAATCTCAAGTATGTTTAAATTCGGAGAAAAATATATAGATATTTTTTAGGCATATTTTTCACATGCACTGTGCACAGACAGTTTGGATCTGAATTGAGCCAATATATGTGCCTCAAAGGGGGAACTCTAAACATATAACAAATGTTCATTTGAATTACATATGGACCTACCTTGTGTCAATCATAACCCTCGTAATTCAACAGGCAAGCCAAAGCAATACACATCTACTGACACTCCTAAAGCCTGATTTTAATGTCAAGCTGTGCGATATGGCCAAAAATGTAAACACAATAAAAAAATGTCATATCATTCGATATCAGTAATTATCACGATAAATGTTAAATTATTATTTCTTCCAAGTTTAAAGGCTGATTTTTGCTCTTAAGTGAAAACTGAAAAAAACAAAATCAGATGGTTTATTGGGTGGCTTTACTATATAGAACTATACGTCAGAACGTGACAAACACTTGATGCCAAACAGTGGATCACTTTACAAATCTGAGGTAGAACATTCAAAACAATTATGATAAAATCTTTTTTCAGTCCCTTTTCCTTAACAAAATAATATCTTAATATAAAATTAAATGCTAATTAGTTATTGATTCAAATTAATGAAATCAAACATTTATTGACTTATACTGTTATTAAGGGAAATTATATTGGAATAATTGATTATTGTTTTATTGCCCAGCCCTATTTTAACGACTTAAATAAAAATGTAAAAATAATTACAGCTAAAACTATTATTAGCCTCCCAATTAATCTGTCAATGACTTCTTTGATTGACAAGCACACACCAACATTTTTGTAACTTTTCTAGCAGCCCTCCTGCAGATTGTCAATCCATTCATTGATTAAGCTAACTGACAAACTGTGTGTGTTTAATAATGTTGGCATAAAAACACTAGCCAGCCCTGAACAGTTATGTAAAGGCAGGGCTGGGCAATAAAACGATAACAATAATTCTTGCGATATAATTTTCTACAATATAAATGCAACAAATGTTTGATTTAATTAATTTGAATCACAAATGAATCAGAACTTAATTTATTTTGTTGATAAAAGACTGAAAAAAGATATTACTTAATTTTACTCGTGCATATCTGTTATAAAAAGATTTTATCATTATAATGTTCAACCTCAAATTTGTGATCCACTGTTTGGCAAATGTTTGTCATGTTCTGACCATAAAGAATATTTGAAACTTTCAGGAGCATAAATCAGCCTTTAAACGTGAAAGAAATAATGATTTGACTTTTATCGTGATAATTATTTATACTGATTGATATTACATTTTTTATCATGATGTTTTTGAAATTGGTTGATTCTTCGATGCCACAAAGTAAATATGAATACTGCTTGTGAGAGTTTCCACTGGATGTTATACCTGCCAAATTTATTTATTCAAATGTCAGATCAAATAAATGTGCTCTAGTGCCTGATTTAATGAAACTGCCCATCTCTAATACATTTTAAACTGCAGACCCTAACCTGTTCTGGAGGGGGTGCTTGATGTAGGCCTCTGGGCTCACAATCTCCTGACCAGTCTCCTCAGGTCCATCTTCATCAGGCTGGGGTGGACTTGGGTTGGTTTCCTAAGAAGCAGTTAGGTAGATGTGAGATACATAAAAGGGAAGAAGGCATTGGGTTTCTATTCCCAGTGCTAATGATTATACAGGTGCATCTCAAAAAGAAATAAACTCTAATTTTATGTACAAGTGTGAAATTGGATTTGAATATGAGGCTAAATCATGAGAAATGAGCTGCACACTGACAGACCTTTGGATTTTGTAAAACTAAAGTTTAGTTAATTCATATATTTGAGGTTATTTACAGTATTAGTAGAGGTTAAGTACAGCTGCAGCTCAAAATCCCCCCCCCCCCCCAGTGTTTTGATGACCTGTACTTTCTGGTGGAAAAATAATCTAATCTCCTAAGAAATAATTTTCCAGTTGTTGATGACAAAAGTGACCCCTTCAATCACTGCAGAAGCAAGTTACAACAAAAAACAAGGCAACATTTAGTAAGAGCCCAGCTGACAGAATAATATTGTTGGTTCTACTCTCAAACGAGATTAATAGTAAATCTCCTATAATTAAACTAGGAATTATCATAAAAACAAATTCTGTGAGGGAGGAGTTCACTAGTGAAACACGATACAAACATCTGGTACACATTTAACTGTGAAGTGAAGCTAAAGTTTGACGTCATAACGTCACCCACTAGTGGTGGCACGTACGTTTAAAAAAAGTGTTAATTTAATTGCCAGGCACGCTCGTATTAATTCCCATGATGTTTGTTGGTGAACGAAAAGAACACCACGTAATTTCCATTCATATGACCGTCAGTTCAATAATTAGTTCCTTTGTAACTACAAAGTATCCGCTATAATAACATGAACACTTATTACTATAATTCCGGCATGCATTTCATACACCAAAAAGTAGGGGGAAACCACTTTTAAAACTTCCTCTGTGTAACTATGATCTAACGTTACCTAATTTAACGTTCAGTCAGCAGTCGCATCGCAGAGGTCAGCAGGGAGCACTGTCAGTCAATTGTGACAGTAGAAATAATTGCTACAAAAACAAACTGCTATTTCTATTTGGTGGATTAGTTTACATGCCGAATTAACTGTTACTCCATAATAAGCATACCTGTCTTAAATAATTGTTACTCAGGTATGTACTTAACCTAAGCAATGGCAAGCTAACACGTTTTGTACTCTAACTTGGTGCCGTTCTCCTCGCAAAGGTGAACGGCACGTCGGTTAGCCATAACGTCAGCCTTAAAGTTGGGAGATCTCCACACACAAGCTCTTTTTTTAACGCTTAACTTGGGTCGTGGCACAGAAGACAAACGTGAAACTAGTGAAAACAGCACGTGGGAGTGAAACAACTGTCAATTTTCTTTTGAGGACTAATGTTTAAAGCTGTACATAAACTTTTAACGTGATCTCGCCCTGTATTTGACACTACAGCCCCCCAAAAAATGTTTTGATATGCTCTTTACAGAAAGTGCTCACCGGTTCGGCGGTCGCCATCTTACAAATCTCTGTTAGGAAAGTTTCCGTTGATTGGACCGAGCGCTGCAACGTGACCGCCGATGCGGACATGCGCAGTGGGCCGCCGCTGGCTGGTTGCTTCTCTGCGACTCCACCCCTCGAGCAGACGAAGGCATGGCGAGCACCGAAGCTAGAAGAGAGTGCGAGACGGAGGGATGCAGCAAGGACGCAAAACTCCAGTGTCCCACATGTATCAAGCTTGGTATTCAAGGCTCGTATTTCTGTTCGCAGGTACTGCTGCTTCCTCGGCCTTTCCGGCTTAAAGGGCGGCTGTAGCCACACACCAAGGCCCTGTTATCACCAGGCTGCTAACTGTCAAGCTAGGCAGACATGTGTAACGTCAGGTGCTTGGTAAACCGCTAATAACGCATTTGCTTAACGTTAACGGGTGCTTTCTGACAGTGTAACGTGATACAGGTTGGTGAGGATGAATAATGCAGTCGGTGATTGTAACCGATGCAGTCTCCGTAGCACTAGGCCGAGGCAAAACGTTTAACGTTAGCTAGCTAACTTGTGAACTGCTGGCTTGTTGGCGAGTGACATACAGCAACGTTAACCTCCCTGGTAAATATAAAAAGCCAAACGTTACTTTTTATTTTTTGCAGGTAGCGTAAAACTGTGTATGAAATAGTGCACCTTGTGTAAGTTAGGAACCAGGTGTGTTTGTCATGCAAAAGACGGCAAGTAAGTTAATGGGAATTGGGTTGTAACGTTAAGGTGCTAACTTTACAGAGTTGACATGATCGTGACGGATCACTTGGTGCCATGATGCCTGATCCTGGTCCTTTCTTTCCTAGAAGACCAGACCCCACTCACAAATCTGTCAGTTTAAAGATGCATTTCTTTTATAAGTCCTCATACTTGACTGAACGTTACCTATGCCCTAAAGGGTTTAATATAAGCCACTCTTAACAGTGTGAGTCACTTGAGAGAGTTGATGTCCTATTGATAAAGTTGGTAGATGTATCTTTGTGCTAAATGTGTCTTGCAGCAGGCACTATGCTGGAAAAGGTCTCTGCCAGTAAAGCATTAAGCGTTAAACTACAGCAGTTGTTCTGTGAGTCAAAAACTTAACTTAAACTTAATATGAGCTTGTAGTGCCATGGTATTTGACCCGAGAGGTCTTTGCTGCGATTGCAGTTTTGGCTGTGTAACCAGACCCTGCTCTCTCTATTGCCCATCTCTCTCTGCAGTGGTGATTGTCCAACTGAGGCACAAACACCATTGGAAATGGCAAGAAATGGTGGTGGTGGAGTGGTTTTGTCAAGAATACATTAACCATACATATTTGGGAATGTCTCTACCAATAGTGCACATCCTACGGTGCAATATCTATCATGTATTGTGTGCACGCAAGTAGCATTGTGTTTTAAAAGTTGGGTTTTAATGAGTTGTGCCTTAGCAGGCAGTCTGTAACTGGCAGACATGAGCTAAGTATACTTTTGAGTTCAATTTGTGCCGAATCAGTAACAGAAATGCCTAGCTAGACCTGTTCTCTGTGTTTTCATTTTCAGGAATGTTTCAAAGGGAGCTGGGTGTCTCACAAGTTGCTGCACAAAAAAGCAAGTATGTATAACTGATCACTATCAGTTCACTGATGGACTCGCTCACAGTGTGTGAATAAATTGCATGTTATTTTTTTTAATAGCACTGATGACAGAGAAGTTGAGGTTTTAGAAACCAACAACCTGACCTATACTTGGTGTTCAATTAGAGCAAAGTCAGGAAACTTGCCCTTGAATGTGAAACTAGCGCAGTGGTGCCAAGTGCTTCAGAGATTGTGTGCTGTTTTTTGTTAGAGGAGGACAAGAATCAGAATGAATTGAAGAACTGTGTGGAGAAGGACATCAACACAGACCCATGGCCGGGCTACCGCTACACAGGAAAACTACGCCCTTACTACCCACTGGCAAGTTCCTTCTGTAAAAAAAAAACTCTACAATTTCACACATTTTGCCATGTATGATTCATTAAATGAAAAGTGAAAAGCAAACCCAAGTGCAGACATGCGTAGGCGTTACTACCCTTTTTGTCTCCTGTATGTACATTTATGTCACAATTGTTCATATAATTTGCCACCAACAGCTGTGACTGAAACAGGCATGACAACAGAAGAGTAACAAAAAATGTTCATGTGAATTAATGTTTCTGTCCTCTCCTTGGCCCCTGCTGTAGACTCCCATGAGGCTGGTGCCTGGTGACATCCAAAAACCTGACTATTCCGATCATCCCAGAGGTAACCATGCTTCGTTAATGAGGAAGTATATATTCAGTTTGATCATACTAGCTCATCATTGTTTCCTTGGAAGCATAGCCTTAATGCCATCACAGGCATCCAGAGAGACACTTTGTTGCAAAGTGCAAAACACATCAACAAATCAGAGATTAAAGTATTTACAATCCCCCCACTATTACCTTATTCCACTGGCAAAGTTGCCCGACAACATTCACACAGCAGTGTTTATGGTTTGTTTTCCTCATTAGCTCCAGGGTCCTAAAGTGAAGGTTTAATTATAGCAGATATCATTAATATCTTCCTTATTTTGTACAATACATTTATACTGTGGGGTGTAATGACCCAGGCTGTTTGTGGTGCTTGAAACCGCTGTCTTGCTATTAAGTAACATCTCTGTTGTATGGGTATGATGGATACCCGGAAAAAAGAACTGCCATCCAGTGAACACAATGCTCCACAATCCAGCTCCAGAGTGGTGAACTGAGAGATCTGATGCTCAAAATCTACCAAAGCAAATCTTATCAGGGTGTGGTTTCTCAGCACTATGCCTATATAATTTATACCTCCACATTATTTACCTGTTATCTTGGGGTGGTTATCTAATAATGAAATTCTGATTCTTGGCGACACGTTTTGACCCAGTGCACTGTGTGCCAAACCATTAACCGGTATCTTGTCCACTGAGCTGCAAATTAAACATTACTGACAGTTAAGCTAACTGGGCTCCTAAGGTGCGTGCGTGCGCAGAGTGGTAACATTCTGTCTCCAGCTGTGGTCCACTGGTCTCGTTTAGCAGTGCTGGAGTTCAGTACGCTGCTCTGTTAATCTATGCTAATGTTAGTCTGTTGGTGATGGGTTACAAAGTAATCTTTAAAAAACTTCCTTTTGTCTTACAAAGCAAATTTATCCAAATTTATAAATAAATCCAAAACGCTTAAGTTCTTTGAAGACAAACACCGGAGTGCTGCATTGTGCCCTCACGCTTGAGTTCCCCCCTTTTCGCTCTGTTGGCATGATGTTATTAACTAAAGTTAGTGCAAAAAAAATTGGCATTTGTGAATAGAAGATAAGAAATGTGATTATTATTATTTTTTTTTATGTGAATCGATTTTCTTTCTGTTGTGTGTGTGTGTGTGTGTGTGTGTGTGTGTGTGTGTGTTTTTTTGTTTTTTTTTCTTCACCAACCACTACAATTTCCTCTACATAAATACAGGTGTATATCCAACAGGACCACCACTATATTGGTGGAAGATAAATGTTTTTGTGCAATCCTGAATGGGTATCAATCAAATTTCTTACCATACCAGATTTTTTTTTAGATGACTTCAACATAACAGTTATCAAATGTATGCTATCAATGGCTAACATGCGGGTGCACATTCTGAGTTACAAGCTGCTGAAGGCCTGTCTCAGTGTGTTACAATATTCTGAACAAAGCGGTCATCCATGCATGTGTTTTTATATAACTCATTGCATGAATACACAGATATGCTGATATGTCTTGTGCTGTTGGCTAAAGAACTCTACACAGACAAGATAGTCTGAGCGTCTGCGACGCTGTAGGCAATGCAGAAGAACAAGACCAGCATTTGCACAATTTTTGTAGAGAAATATTGAAAGTGAAAACTTCTCACTACTACGTTTTTACACACTGCTTTGTCACTACTTTGTTCTTTATTTAGTCTATACATGTGTGTCATGGTACTGCTGTGTTATCATGTTATCAAGGAAATGTGGTTAAAAAAAACGAACACAAACATGACATAATGTGTTGTCACTCGCAGCTGTCTGTAGTGAGTTCAAGAATTTGATCCTTTTATTATGTGGTTTGTGCAAGTGGCTGAAAGCTGTACACAACTGCAGTATAAGCTGTGTCTTCTCTGTAGTAGTCACAAGTCTCCAAATTCAGTCGATTCTATTTTCAATTTAAAGGTCACGATAAATTTGATTGAAAAAAAAAAAAAAAAATTTAAAACAATTGACGGCTATGTCATTTTTAGACTATGAAGTTTTGATTTGTAAAGATCCACAGATCATTGTTTTTATGCTATACATTTTCGAATTCTCTTTAAAAACAAATGGCATACATGATATCGAGTGTGACATAATTGCTTGATGCACTACAAGTAGGCAGTGGTGGAATTGGCGGTCCTGCTTTTTATGTTGAAGGTTGGAATCGAAAGCTCATTCCGAATCAAAATCGTGACACCCCTAATTGGTAGTATCAGTATCATTTCTCTGGAGCTTTGATTCAGTATTGCTGTGGAAAATATTGATTGGTGTGGCTTTCTTAAAAAAAAAAAAAAAAAAAAAGAATTAAGTACAGTATGCATGTACATTATAATTGTATGCAATTCCTCAGATCCTTTTTGTATTTTGCCTCATCATTCAGTTGTATGCAGGCACTGTTCTAATGGCGTTTCTTTCACAGAAAGAAAGCTGATATTGTAAACCTTTAAACTGGAATGGATATTGCTCGGTTTAACAGCCCAATAATCTCTCACTATGATCTCTCATCACCATTTTAGATTCATTGCCGCAGTAGGTTGGGTTCTTTTGTGTTAATTATCAGTCACCTATAATTGTAACCTGGCTTATGTATGTCTTATTTCCCTGGGCAAGCCATTCACTGTGCAGCCATGACAACATTTATATCCTTGTGATCTGACTGCACAGATCCATACTCGGGTAGTCATGGTTACAGTCTCCTTTCCTTCTCAGGGACTGAGGCACAATTGTTACAGGCTGATGTGTTGCTTTTTCTGTTACTGAGCTGAAGTCAAATCCACAAACGTTTTGTTTTCCAATTACACTTAAAAAGGTGAATAATAGCACTGATCAACAGAAAGTGGACCTTATCATTCTGAAGACATGTTAATGTTCACACTGTCATTCTCTCATACTTTGCTTCTTTTCTGAGCAGCTGTATCGAAGCGTAAGTAAGTCTAATTGATTGTTGCGCTCACACTGTAGGCTCCGCAGGTCAATAGGGGGGCTGTATTTGACTCGTACACACACCTGTCTAAAGTCCGTGTTGCTAGGCAACTGTTCATGTTCATCCAGCAGTCGTCTTGTTGAGTCAGTACATTATAAATCAACAAATTGTTGACAGCTCCAGTGCTTTGACCAACATGTACTGAAATACTGTCCTAATGTGCTTTTCAGTCCATAACGGTAACAGTCCTGCTCTGTTCCTCTTGAGTCCACAGTGTGAGTATCATTAGTCTGCCTCTGCTCTGGTGCTGATGCTGTAGCTTATTCTCACCAGGAGCAGCTAGTTACCCATAGTACCATAGCACCATAGACTTTTACTTTTTATAGATATTTGGGATTTAAGTTAAGTGTTTTCTATATATGTAAGTAATGTATGCAAAGTATAATAATAATAAAAACAGAGGTTAACACAAGTGAGAACAAACTAGGCTATAACGGACCACAGAGTTCACGGTTCGGTATGTTCCTCAGTCTTACAGTCTGTACTCTTTTGGTACAACGGGGAAAACAAAAACATTTGGAAAACAATTTTTGGCATTTATTTTGAAAAATGCGAGCACTCAACAGTGTCTCATTGGCCAAAATTGTTTTAACAGTTAAGGCACTCAAATACTGACATAGGCAGTAAGACAAATAAATCATTAACACAAATGTCAGTAATGCTCCATCGTAAGACTGACCTGTTGATAATTCCCAAACAACTGCAGCTTGCACTTGTTTATACAGGGCAGCACTGACTGTCTAAAATGCATACCTGGCCACACGTAGCGGGGATTTGGCACGGTCTGAATCTTCAGCACGAAGCTGCCTGAACGCTACGGGGAGGACTCGTTTTTGTCTAATTCCACATTCATCAAAGACATGTTTGAAGTGTTTCCACAGGCGGCACACCTGACTTCAGTTGAACAATGTCGGCGTACAGTTTGAGACAAATCCTTGTCCATTTTTGCTCTAACTAACCGGGAAACCATAATGCTCCCAGCCAGAGGGTCTAAATGTCACGTGAGGATCCTCCAGCTCTGGTCTCTCATTTGTGTTTGCCATTCACAGGCAGCAGCCCTACAGGAGCTTGACTAAGCTGGCTAACCAGGCTAAGCCGACTAGCACGCTTCAGCTGATAGACAACACAATCTTTTTCTGTTTAAAAAAAAAAAAAGTACTTTGCAGTCTGTATGGATCGAATTTATGCAGATTAGATGGATAACAAAATAAGTTTGTGAAATTGTTTTCAAATATATTCACTTGTTGAAAATCAATAACTT
>NC_060160.1:22269973-22290073 GCF_021292245.1 Micropterus dolomieu
AAAAAAAAAAAAAAAAAAAAAGAATTAAGTACAGTATGCATGTACATTATAATTGTATGCAATTCCTCAGATCCTTTTTGTATTTTGCCTCATCATTCAGTTGTATGCAGGCACTGTTCTAATGGCGTTTCTTTCACAGAAAGAAAGCTGATATTGTAAACCTTTAAACTGGAATGGATATTGCTCGGTTTAACAGCCCAATAATCTCTCACTATGATCTCTCATCACCATTTTAGATTCATTGCCGCAGTAGGTTGGGTTCTTTTGTGTTAATTATCAGTCACCTATAATTGTAACCTGGCTTATGTATGTCTTATTTCCCTGGGCAAGCCATTCACTGTGCAGCCATGACAACATTTATATCCTTGTGATCTGACTGCACAGATCCATACTCGGGTAGTCATGGTTACAGTCTCCTTTCCTTCTCAGGGACTGAGGCACAATTGTTACAGGCTGATGTGTTGCTTTTTCTGTTACTGAGCTGAAGTCAAATCCACAAACGTTTTGTTTTCCAATTACACTTAAAAAGGTGAATAATAGCACTGATCAACAGAAAGTGGACCTTATCATTCTGAAGACATGTTAATGTTCACACTGTCATTCTCTCATACTTTGCTTCTTTTCTGAGCAGCTGTATCGAAGCGTAAGTAAGTCTAATTGATTGTTGCGCTCACACTGTAGGCTCCGCAGGTCAATAGGGGGGCTGTATTTGACTCGTACACACACCTGTCTAAAGTCCGTGTTGCTAGGCAACTGTTCATGTTCATCCAGCAGTCGTCTTGTTGAGTCAGTACATTATAAATCAACAAATTGTTGACAGCTCCAGTGCTTTGACCAACATGTACTGAAATACTGTCCTAATGTGCTTTTCAGTCCATAACGGTAACAGTCCTGCTCTGTTCCTCTTGAGTCCACAGTGTGAGTATCATTAGTCTGCCTCTGCTCTGGTGCTGATGCTGTAGCTTATTCTCACCAGGAGCAGCTAGTTACCCATAGTACCATAGCACCATAGACTTTTACTTTTTATAGATATTTGGGATTTAAGTTAAGTGTTTTCTATATATGTAAGTAATGTATGCAAAGTATAATAATAATAAAAACAGAGGTTAACACAAGTGAGAACAAACTAGGCTATAACGGACCACAGAGTTCACGGTTCGGTATGTTCCTCAGTCTTACAGTCTGTACTCTTTTGGTACAACGGGGAAAACAAAAACATTTGGAAAACAATTTTTGGCATTTATTTTGAAAAATGCGAGCACTCAACAGTGTCTCATTGGCCAAAATTGTTTTAACAGTTAAGGCACTCAAATACTGACATAGGCAGTAAGACAAATAAATCATTAACACAAATGTCAGTAATGCTCCATCGTAAGACTGACCTGTTGATAATTCCCAAACAACTGCAGCTTGCACTTGTTTATACAGGGCAGCACTGACTGTCTAAAATGCATACCTGGCCACACGTAGCGGGGATTTGGCACGGTCTGAATCTTCAGCACGAAGCTGCCTGAACGCTACGGGGAGGACTCGTTTTTGTCTAATTCCACATTCATCAAAGACATGTTTGAAGTGTTTCCACAGGCGGCACACCTGACTTCAGTTGAACAATGTCGGCGTACAGTTTGAGACAAATCCTTGTCCATTTTTGCTCTAACTAACCGGGAAACCATAATGCTCCCAGCCAGAGGGTCTAAATGTCACGTGAGGATCCTCCAGCTCTGGTCTCTCATTTGTGTTTGCCATTCACAGGCAGCAGCCCTACAGGAGCTTGACTAAGCTGGCTAACCAGGCTAAGCCGACTAGCACGCTTCAGCTGATAGACAACACAATCTTTTTCTGTTTAAAAAAAAAAAAAGTACTTTGCAGTCTGTATGGATCGAATTTATGCAGATTAGATGGATAACAAAATAAGTTTGTGAAATTGTTTTCAAATATATTCACTTGTTGAAAATCAATAACTTGTTCAAATTTAACAAAGTAAAGATTTTAAATCACAAGTACAACTGAACGATATCAAAAAAAAAAAAACACACACTGAATAATGTATGATTATTTAAAATGTTGCTTAGCTCAACTCAGTCTTAGACTCTAGACATGGCTTATTGTGTGAGTGTGAGCTTGGCTTATGTTACGGAGAGTGGGTTTTGGCTGCATTTGTTCTGGATGTTTGTGTTGATTCATCAGTTAAACTAAAGTTACTCTCATCAGTTGTACTCATGGTCTAGAGTTGATTAAATTGTGCACAGTCTTGAAGCTGCCAGGAGCCAGACACCGCAAAAGGTTCAAAGTTAATAAGTGGCTTGATATAATCCATCCACATGGTGTTCTCTTAATAGAAAATTCATTGGTTAAAAACCAGTTACTATGTAACTACAAAGTTACAGTAATGCCTTTTGCCTCCTCAATACCAGGTGACTTATTGTCAGCTGTCACTTAGGGTGTAAAACTAAAATCGATTAGGACTATGTAAATCCAGCAGGGTTGATGCTGCATCTAAAAATCGATTGATGTATGACAGCTGCCTTGAAAGGTCCTATTTGAGTCGGCTCATCAGCTTTGCTGAGTATTGACGTGTGAATGATGCCAGTTGTCTGTCCTTGTTTCCTTCACACAGGCATTTCTGAGTCTGAGCAGTTTCTAAAGGGGACGTCACAGATCAAGATCCTTTCTCCTGAGGACATTGAAGGCATGAGAGTAGTATGCAAGGTAACAGAAATGAGTGGCATTGCCTTGGTTTGTTTCCCGTTTAACACCTTTTGGGTTTTGACATGTACAGTGTGTAATTTGCAGCTGGCTAGAGAAGTCCTGGACATTGCAGCCATGATGGTGAAACCTGGCGTTACAACAGAAGAAATCGACCATGCTGTCCATCTGGTACACACACACACACACACAGGCTGGGATGTTGTGTCCTCTTACCCAAACACACAATATGATTCTATGTTGTGTCCTATACAAATGCAATGCTTCACATGGGTCTTATAGTTTCTCATCCCTATATACATGGTCATTCCTGTTTTTACAGACCTCACCAACTGCATTAAGCTGTAATACAGCTCCATGAGGGGACAGGGGTCCCTCACTTGTTGCTTCCCAGCTATAACCAACGTGCTTTTGTCTGTTCAGGCTTGTATAGCAAGGAACTGCTACCCCTCTCCTCTCAACTACTACAATTTCCCCAAATCCTGCTGCACGTCTGTCAATGAAGTCATTTGTCATGGCATCCCAGACAGAAGACAACTACAAGAAGGCGATATCCTCAACGGTATGTTCATTGCACTACTCTGACATTTTTGTGTTTATTAGAAATACCTCTTTCTTTTTCATCTCACTATTGTCACTTACTTATATTTTCAATGTCAAACCAAGTCCTAGGAATAGTTAAGCTAAGTTTGGATGTAGGAAAATGGCAGGGGTGGGGGTTCCTCCCCATGACAAATGGTTGTACCAGCATCCCGAAATTTCGCCAGCGGGAGTTTGGCCAATTTTAGCCTCTTTATGAATATTTCTGCTAAAGCGATGTCTTCCATCCGCCACTCCCCTCAGAGCGTCTGATGGAATACTCGCCAGCAACACATCTCTCGCTGCGTGGTCCGACAAGACGAATTGTATCATTAACCTTTACCGGTGGGGATTTGCTTGTCACATTGTCGGCTCTATATTATTCCTTAAGTGGTAAAAGTCCCAGTTTGCCCACTAGCAAATCCAATTTCATCAATACATTTTAAAAAGGGGACATTTTTGTTTGGCCTTGCAAATGGAATTGATTGAAATTCAAATTGGCCCAGTACACACCATTATGTTTCATTATTAACGCTTTGTGGTAAACATAATCAAATGTAGTTGGTCACTTAACACAGCGGCTCTGACATATTCATCATGTCACTCTCACGCAGTGGACATCACAGTTTACCACAACGGTTTCCACGGTGACCTGAATGAAACCTTCTATATCGGAGAGGTGGATGAAGAAGCAAAGAAACTGGTTCAGACCACATATGAATGCCTTATGCAATCCATCGACTCTGGTAGGAATTCCAGCTTGATTTTTCTCTTCTTTTGCTGATGTTGTGTGTGCATACAGAACACTACCACCAGAGAGTCACCCCACCTTCACTGCACTTTGTTTAGACTCCCCCCCCCCCCCCCCCCCCCCCCCCCCCCCCCCCCCCCCAAAATATTGTTGGACAAGGGGTACAACAGATGTCGGTCTCAGCATATGTGTCAGCCCATTAGTAAGAAGAAAAATTGCAGTACAGAAAAGCCAAAGATGCATTCATAGTTTGTCCACCAGGGAGCACTGATTAAATGTTCATTCTTGACCTTGGGAACGGTATTCATCTGTTTGACTTGTTTCCAAGGTCAAGAAAGAACTTTCGATCTCAACACATAAGCTAACATGGATGAAAAGTTCTTAAAGTGCTCAGAATAAAGAAAAAAAACCATTTCCATGTAGACTGAGCAGCTCCATCTGCTGAGGAAGACTGTGTGATATGATTGCAGTCTCCAGAGCAGCTCCCTTAAAGTGAGTTGGGTTTTTTAGTAATTTGAGAGCAAGTTTATGGCCCAGTTTAAGAGATCCATAGAAATAGATTAAGTTTGAACAGTTAATCAAAATTGTGTTGAAATTGTAAAATGGCCGCCTGCTATTTTCTAATCGCAGGAGGGGCAGTGTTTGTTAAAGCTGTTCTGTGTGCCAAAAGAACATTTTAATTAAATATTGTCATGCTGCAGAGATGTCCTGGCCTAAACATCATATTGAAGAGACTTAAGAAAACATCTTTTGTTTGGTACAATCACATCATAATCACTTCAATGTTTTTCAGTGGAAATGAGAATATTGATGTAAAAATGATCATCGCCTCTAATATTGCAATATCAGTCAAAATAATTGCTAATGTTTTTTAAAAATAGCTTAGCCCTACAATACATCATGAGATGCATCGGCCTCAGAATTCCAGTAAACGGTTCGTTTTCCCAGGCCTATAAACCTCATGCTCACTTCTTTGCTGTATTGTTTTTTTGGGGGGGTGTTTCTTCAGTGAAGCCTGGCATCCGCTATAGAGAATTAGGTAACATCATCCAGAAGCACGCTCAGGCTAACGGCTTCTCTGTGGTGCGGAGCTACTGTGGCCACGGCATCCACAGACTTTTCCACACTGCTCCCAACGTGCCACATTATGCCAGTGAGTAGTCGCAAACCTGCTGTCAAAAGAAACTGTTGAATTTCATACATGTTTACAACCTCGGGATGATTTCCATATTCATTCATTTCCTAGAAAACAAAGCAGTTGGAGTTATGAAGCCTGGCCACGTGTTCACCATTGAGCCCATGATATGTGAAGGTGAGTGTGAACAACAAATGCCTTAATTATACAATTTGCAAAGTTAAATATCGCAGTGAAGAGACAGTAAACAACAAAATAGAGGGTAAAATACGAGATCAGATTAAAACATCCATGTCCTGTGAAAACCATCTATCTCCAAAATGTCAACTTTTCATAAGCTCAGAAAACTCTTTTGTCACAATGTATTTGTCGGATAATGGATAGAGGTTTTAAATAGTTTAATTGGTTTTAGAAGTAGGAGAATTTTGCCAGCCTTTAAAAGAACACTTGAATTTTCAGTTTATCTGACTGTATTAGGAGATGCATGGATTTCTGGGGTGTTGATGGTGGATAAGACACTCCTTTGATGGGGACGACCTGGGTTCAATTCCCCCTGTGACATGTTCCAATGTGTCTCTGAGCAAGATACTTAACCCATAATATCTCCAGAGGCGTGCGACCTCAGACATATGGCAATATACAGTGAACAAAATTATAAATGCAACACTTTTGTTTTTGCCCCTATTCATCATAAGCTGAACTCAAAGATCTAAGACTTTGTCTATGTACACAAAAGGCCTATTTCTCTCAAATATTGTTCACAAATCTGTCAATCTGTGTTTGTGAGCACTTTTCCTTTGCCAAGATAATCCTTCCACCTCACAGGTGTGGCATATCAAGATGCTGTTCAGACAGCTTGGGTATTGCACACATGTGCCTTAGGCTGGCCACAATAAAAGGCCATTAAAAGTATATTATTGGCGAAGTCGCTTTGGATCAAGCGGGAAGCTGGTCAGAGACCTGAGGCGAACGCGGAGTCAAACTCAAGGCTTCCAAATGGCAGTCCACAAACCAACGGGTGACGTCACAATGACTATGTCCACTTCTTATATACAGTCTATGCTTTGGATAAAAGCATCAGCTAAATGAGGCTTAATTATTATTCTTAGGACTGCAATAAATATATAACTGTCTTAAAGGAAGTTCTTTAATATAGCCTAAGTTCTTCAGTTGTGGTACCAAAAACATGGTCACTTTTACACTCAAAGCTGGACTTGAGAGTGAGTATTTGAGGCTGTTAACTGTCTCACAAGTGGTTAAATGATGCAGCAGACCCAGTCCTTCTTTAAAACAGGTCATTAGAATCTTAAACACCACTTTATACAGGCATCAAGTGAGTCCGTGCCAGACTCGACGTGTTTGTTTCTACAGTTCTGTTGAATTGATGGCGTGTCAACCAAAGCTGCTTTTGTGTTTGTGTAATGTCTCAGGTGGCTGGCAAGATGAGACATGGCCCGACGGCTGGACGGCGGTGACCAGAGACGGGAAGCGCTCGGCTCAGTTTGAACACACCCTGCTAGTAACAGAGACCGGCTGCGAGATCCTCACCCGCCGCCCGGAGGACAACGGTCGCGCTCATTTCCTGAGCCAAGTGTAGGCTGGACCTGAACGCACCAAGGACTGGACTTTCCAGACACATACACCCACCCACCTCTGGGTCATACACACACACACACACACGTGCACACACGTACACACATATCACAAACACGAGGCACCACTCCTAGAGCTAAGTTCAACTGTGGCTCTCATTGTTATTTGAATTAAATATTGGTTCCTCAAATTAAATGGAAGTACTTGAATGTGTCTTATATCAAATGTGGATCTCTTTATTAGTGAAAACCTGATCATTTGAAGGAAATATGAAAGTATTTATTAGGCTTTGGTTTTGCTTAGTGGCTGGGCTTGACATCAGGCCTGCTTTGACTTCTGTGTCATGTCATGCAGGGTTTTGGCTGGCTGGCTAGTTGTTGTCTGTGGTGTGTGGAGCTCAGGGCAAATCCAACCAGTTCCCCATGCTTCTCTTCTTTTCTCTCAGCCTCTGCTAAACTTAATCAGACTTCATATGAATTTCCCAGAGATTGGACTGAAAATGATCAGCTATAGTAGAGACAAAGAAGGGAGTACCAGGAAACTGGATCAACAAGTGTCACAACCTCAAGAACTAGCAACTCAAAACTTATTATAGCTAAGCTAAAAAAACTTGACAACAAAAATCATCCTCCGGCAGCCATATTGGATAACTTTAGGCCTTATGAAACAGGAGCAAAGTAGCATACTAACGGTAGACGTATTTAAAGCAGATGGAGGAAATACACTTAGTTGCTTTCTTGCCCAGAGGTAAATGAGAAGATCAATGCCAATCTCACATCTGACCCTTCAGTATGTAGCTACAACCAGGAGATTGTTAGCTTAGCATAAAGACTGCTAGCTGGGGAAAACGGCTAGCCTGCCTCTATGCAAAGTTGCCTACAAAAGCTCCACAGTTATCATTGTATGTCTTGTTTATTGATTCTGTAGAAGTGAAGTGTAAATTTTTGCCATTTTTACACTTGGTAAGGATTAAACAAATGAGTTATAACATGTTAATTATTGAGCTTTAGAGGAGCTGGTGGATTTTGTTACCTTCAGACAGAGCCGGGCTAGCTGTATCCCCGTTTCCAGTCTTTATTCTAAGCTAGGCTGAGCTAAACTAACTGTCTTCTGGCTGTAGTTTCATATGCACAGAGAATTGTAGAGCTGCAACTCTTAGCTGATTAATCGATTTAGCTGTCAACTATTACAGTAATCACCAACTATTTCAATAACTGATTAATCACTTTTGAGTCCTTTTTTAAAGAAAAGATGTCCTGAAATGTGAACATTTTCTACTTTCTTTGCTCCTCTATAACAGTAAACTGAATATATTTGGGTTGTGGACAAAAGAAGACATTTGATGACGTCGCCTTGGATAACAACTAAACAATTGATCAAAATAATTGCCGATTAATCGATAATGAAAATAATTGTTATTTATGGCCTGGAAATTTGTATTAATCTCTTCATCTAACTCTTAGCAAGAAAGCAAAATTAACATATTTCCCAAAATGTTGATCTCATTTCTGTGACAGTTTCGAAAAAGGTGATCAACGCTCATTTGATTTATTGTGTCATGCCAGCCTGTTGGTCAGCTAACCACAGTACCAGGTCACTTATCACTGTCTTATGTAACTGTTGACTTGTCCAGTAGAAGCACTCTAACTCAATTGTTATCCTGAATGTGGCTATTATTAGTGCACAGTCAGTTTTTCAGTAGAGGACGTCAGCCGTGGTTGCTAGGAGAATTGTGACGCAACCACAGAGCATAGTACATAGATATCCAAAAATGGGAATAACTCCCATTGAGCACAGAGTTGTCGTTCAAGTGCTGAACTTGTTAATCCTGCTCTGAGGAATACTTAGTGTCTCATGTTTCCGATAACCCTGGTGTAGCAAATTGAGCCTTAATGTGTGAATCTAGGAAATAAAACTTGCCGAATATCTCAAGGAAGGTTAACAGATGTTTCCCCTTATCTCAACAGTCATCGTTTACCTTGATGTCGGGATTTTCCTGGTGTGAGCAGCATTCATTATTTCTACATTTTCAGAGGACTCATGTGATCTCAGTTTCTCTGCCATCTTTGTATTTCTTCTAATGGAGTAATAAATTACTCTTCTGTAGCTCTGTGTGGGTGAGTTTGTCTTTGAACAGGTAATCTAAATCCCAAACGTGGTTTAATTCACCAGCCTTTTTTCCTTTTTATTTTTTTTTTTTTTATTTTTTTTTTTACTGGATGTGATTATTGTGGTACCTAATGCCTTTTTAAAGTCAGTGGACTACATAATAGTTTAAAGTGCGTTTGAGACTTGATTTTTGACACTGAGTTTTCTTCAAGTTACACTAGTGTGACTATATCAGTTAACATTTACCTTCATAAAGTTACAATGAAGGTTCTCTGCTTCTATAAAGACACTATAGGTCTACAAACATGACTTCAACAGTACAAACAGCTGTTGTTCAGCAGAATTCAGTTATTCAGTAAACTCTGTAAAAATGAGCCGAGCTAACATGCTAAATTCTTGACTTTAAATACTGTCCTTGAAAGAAAGCGGAAAACAGTAACTCGCACACGCTCGGTCCTCGCAATAGAGACGCTGGTAGTTATCTGAGAATAATTAAACTAATGCAGTAAAGTGCAATCAATCATTACTTTGTGTGAATGCGGGATTTACTGTAGATTACTTCAAAGTCAGATTCATCTGTATTTTCATTTCTGCAGCATATTCAGTAAATAAAATGTTTTCAGACTTCTTGACTAATGCATAAATTGCTTTTTTTTTTTTTTTTTTTTTTTTTTTTTTTTTCTTGTTGCGGTTTGTTTAATCATGAGGAAATGATCGTAGCATGCGTAGAGATTTAGTCACTGACTGCATAATTTAATATGATAATTTTAAATGCAATAATGGTTGTGAACAACATATACAATGCTTAGGAAAATGTACTGCTAGGTAATGATGTATTATCTAATTTGGTACATGTTTTTAATTTGTGTGCTATGTGAGGTTTTGAGGCCTTAATTAGGATTGCAGCATTTCGGTTTTCTGCATGCTGCTCACTAAATGGAATGGAGCCACCATAATGTTAATTACATCAGTGCTTTTCCTGCTATGACAAGTCAAAATATGTGCTTTGAAAAAGGCAGATTGAAAATCAGAATTAGTTTGAGGTTAATTAACCCCCGCAAGCTAAAAGGCCCACAGCCCTTTGAGCCGTCCATTTAAATATTGTGTCCTCCTTGTCCTTGTACAAGAATCCATTTTTCTGCCTCTCAGACATCAGACTACAGAAATACTGAGGAGGATAAATTACTTTCTGCTTCTGGCTTTACCATCTGGAGAATGGACTGAGCTATTGGGAAACATGGCCATGGACATGTGTTGCCTAACTAAGTATGGCATAGCTGAGCACAAGACATCCCTGTAATTCTCACAAGTCATTTACAGTTTGAGTCAACATTTTGGAAATGAAAGTGCATCACCCAAGCTTGGAGGGACACATGCATTTACAGTGAAAAGTAATGAAACGGTATAAAACCAGCCTTGTAGTCTCATCCTACAGGGAGAATAATCCAGGAAAGTTGTGCAATTTTTCAAGCAAGCTACTTTTACTTTCTGTGTTGTCTTCAACACCCTTTTCCACAACTTCATCAGGCCTTGATGTCCATGCTGCTGTTTAAAAGAACCACTCAAATATCCTTTGCAGTTAACAAACTTCCAGCACTGATGTTGTTTGGTTGTTTGGGGTTGCATTACCTTATTATTCAGTCAGTCAAGATCAAAGAACATTTCTGAATAATCCTCTTTCGGTTCTTCTGTTTTTCATTCACACAATGTTCTTGCTGTGTATGTGTGTTCCTTCAGGGGGGAAAACACTGATCAAAGAGGTGTCTTGACTGCATTGTTCAAATAAAACTGACTTGAACAGGGATTTGAAAGATTATTTATTAAACTGAGCAGGGTAAACATGGAGTGAGATCATGTTTTTTTTGTGCTCCTCTGCATCTAGAACTGAATGCTGAAAGATGAAAATGCAATTTGATTGTGCATATCAGATTATACATTACTGACTGAATTGGAATTCATATTTGAAGAAAGGCCCCTCATGGTGGAAATTATTATAACATCCTTTCTCACACATCTCTTCACATCTCTTCTTGTGCAAGTACTCTTCCACTGGTTTGGAGCACTGTCGACACTCTTGTATCCTGGGAAAAGTGTAGATTAAGTAGAGGAAAGTAGTGAAAAAAATAGCTTTTGTCTATTATGTAGATAGACAATGAGTTACAGTTCACTCTATAACCTGTTATATTGTGACAAAATAAACATACCTACCTACCTATGTGCATTTCATTAAGCAGCTGTGCAACGTTTTGTTTTTTTCCCCAGGGTAGCTGTCTTCCCTGCCAAAGTGATCAGTCATTAAAATGAGAAACTGTCTCAAATTAATGGTGGGAAATGGGCTTCAATTGTTCCCTCACTTCAGATCAGAAAAAGTGATAGATGTTAATGTGAGGAGAACTATTTGTCAGTGTAAAAAGAGCCCTAAATACTTTAATTTTACAACAGAGACTCATTTTTTAAAGGGTAAGATGTTTGTACATGTGAAAAAGTAAAGATATCCAGGTCGCACAAGTTACACAACTGAGTTTCCACAAAAGTCAAACACTGAAGAACAATTGTGCTAAATGTACACCTACACATTTCTTTTTCAGTACAACTGTTTGTGTAACAACCTGGCTTCAATTCAGAGTCAAAAAGCATTCTCTGTAGAAAATGAATGATTAGTGTGCTCGTTATGTGCCCCTGTAAATGAGAGCTGGGTTCTAGGTTTGTTACTGTATCAGTAGGTTTCTACGTAAGTGTAATGCATTCACTCGTGAGAAAAAATTTTACCCGTAACCCTAACTCCCAATTAACGAGATAATAATCTCAGAATTACAAGATAAGTATATGCACTCTCCGGCCACTTTATTAGGTACACCTTGCTAGTACCACGCTTTTGCCTTCAGAACTGCCTTAATTCTTCGTGGCATACTTTCAACAAGGTGTTGCAATCATTCCTCACTTTGGTCCATATCGACACGATAGCATCACTCAGTTGCTGCAGATTTGTTGGCTGCACATCCATGATGCCAATCTCCCGTTTCACCACATCCCATAGGCGCTCTACTGGATTAAGATCTGGTGAGTTCAGTGAACTCATTGTCATGTTCAAGAAACCAGTTTGAGATGATTTGAGCTTTGTGACATGGTGCATTATCCTGCCGGAAGTAACCATCAGAAGATGGGTACACTGTGGTCATAAAGGGATGGACATGGTCAGCAACAATGCTCAGTTAGGCCGCACTTAAATGATGCTCAGTTGTTACCAAGGGGCCCAAAGTGTGCCAAGAAAATATCCCCCACACCATTACACCGCCACCACCAGCCTGAACCGTTGATACAAGGCAGGATGGATCCATGCTTTCATGTTGTTTACACCAAATTCTGACTCTACCATCTGAATGTTGCAGCTGAAATCGAGACTCATCAGACCAGGCAGCGTTTTTCCAGTCTTCTGTTGTCCAGTTATGGTGAGCCTGTGTGAATTGTAGCCTCAGTTTCCTGTTCTTAGCTAACAGGAGTGACACCCGGTGTGGTTTTCTGCTGCTGTAGCCCATCTGCTTCAAGGTTCAACGTGTTGTGTGCGTTCAGAGATGATGTTCTGCATACCTTGGTTGTAACAAGTGGTTATCTGAGTTACTGTTACCTTTCTGTCATCTTGAACCAGTCTGTCCATTCTCTTCTGACCTCTGACATTAACAAGGCATTTTGGTCCACACAACTGCTGCTCACTGGATATTTTCTCTTGTTCTCAACAACCATGCTACATTAGAAGTCACTTAAAGCCCCTTTCTTTCCCATTCTGATGCTCGGTTTGAACTTCAGTAAGTTGTCTACACACCTAAATGCATTGAGTTGCTGCCATGTGATTGGCTGATTAGCTGTGTGTGTGTGTGTGTGTGCGTGTGTGTGTGTGTGTACATAACTGTGTGGGCCATAAGCCTGAGGCCCCAGACCCCCGATCCAGAGCGTACATCTGGACATGATACATGTACCACAGAAGTTCAATACAATTCAATTCAATTTAGGTGAAACTTTGGCCATAGGCTGCTCTTTAAGGGGTGCTAGCATGCCAATTTTCCACACCCATGTGCGAGACGTATTAAATAAGTAATTTTAAAATTAAATGAAATGCAATTCATTTGCAGAAAAGGCCCTAATAAAACACAATACTCCAATATCTGGATTTTTGTCTTATTGGAAATGGGTCGAGGTTTAGTGTGTAATATTCACAAATAAAAGGTATTGTGTTATTAGACAAAATCATGGCATCACCTATTTGAAAATAATGACTTAATTGCAAAAACAATGCATTCCCAAAACATTAACACATTATTGATGGCATGCTACTACAACATTGGCCAAGTTATTACAGTATTGGAAAATAATTACATTATCAGTTTCTGCAAAAATAGCGTTAACCCAGTAATGTAATAACCTCCTGTTGTGGGAGGAAAAGACTCTCAGACTGGGCCAGAGGCCTAACGGGTCCTCACTCTCACACTTTTTACTTGGATGTACTCTATAACTTAGACATGATGAACTGTTGTCCTTTCGATGTAAATGTTATTCTTTTCAATGAGACACAGATAAAGTTCAAAGTAACTCAAGTTTAGTGATAATTTTGAGCAAATAAACAAATGCAACAAATACATGTATATCTGAGCTGGTCCCGGGAGCAGACTCCTCAAACTCTGTATTTCATTGGTTAATATGTCTCTCTCCTGCTCTTGTGGGTCCTATGGTAAGACCCAGCTTTTCCACTTCCACTCGATCAATATTAAATATTAAAACAATAGCGTATTCTACCCTATAACAATTCTGAAGTCTGAAATGGGACACTGATCAAGAAGACATCATCTTGATATTAGCAAAACATTGTACATGCATAAAACAATTACACAGCTGGATAAAATCGACACATGCATTCTAAGTTCGTGTGCTGTGTCACATGATGACCTTCACAGCCTTCAGAGTTGCAGTTCGCTTGCAGAGGCCCATTGTATTTATGTGTCTAGTCTTGTATTTTATCAGGCCTGAGGGCAGGTGCTAGCACAATTTGTTAAAATCCATTAAGGCCCGATTGTCTCTCAGTCGGATATGCAATTAATTCTAAATTATGGCCTTCACCTGAGGCTCTGATACAGCCTGCTAACAACACTGTTCAACTGGCCAGGTGGTGTTTGTGTGTTTGCAAAATGTGTAGTGTGTGTTAGTGTGAAGTCTGTGTGTTGTTATAAAAATGTGAAAGCCGCAGCCGGAGAGCAACAAGGATGAGCAAGAAGACTGCACCCTAAAAGTTCAGTGTACTTGACCAATAAACATCTGAAACTATTATAAGTGTAGTTTTGGGTTATATATGAGTTGTATTTTGTCCCTGTGATTTTGCCATTGTTTCATGTGTCTTTCTATTTGCCTCTGTTTCTCTCTTCCTTGTCCTTAGTTATTTATTTCTTGTCCATCTTTTTATTTTGTTATCATCAGTGTCTGGTGTTCTTGTCTAGCTTTGTTCTTGTTCTATTAGTTTATTTTAATCTTGTTCATTCAATATTCAGTTTATAACCTCTACCTGGTTTTTCTACTTTTGTCTGCTTGTTTTTTTGGTTCATTCTTCCGTTTTGGTTTCATGGTCTGTCTCGCCTTCCTGTTTCACTCTGCCCTGTTTCACTGTGTCTGTCTGCGTACCTAATTAGTTCATCATGACTTGTACCTGTGTACGCCCTTACTGATCATTAGCCTGTGCATTTAAACCCTCAGTTCAGTTTTGTCTATGTTGCGTCTTCATCGTCTGTGTTGAGTGTTCCGTCCTGTCCCCGCGCTTTTGGATTAATCCTTGGTTTGTACCTTGGTCCTTATTTATGGATTTTCCCTGTGGATTAAGTTTTAGTTTGGAGTTACTTTTGTTTGGACTTTTTGCCTGCTGTGCTACCGTAAGCCTGTTTTAAGTTGCTAAATAAATCTTTTGTTTGAGCTGCATCCTCCTTGCTGTTGTCTGCATTTGGGTCCACACTTCAGTTTGCTTCAGCCTAACCTTGACATAAACATTACCCTAGTATTTAGCAGTTATCAATAGGCATATGGAATATTCAAACATCATGGTTAAATGCTAAATAAACTATTTAACACTGTTAATGTAACAATTTATTACATTAATGGTACAGAGAGTGACACATTTGGTAAAGACATTTTATTACGTTATTGGGAAGTTATTACATTATCAGGGTTTTTTTTTTTTATCTTTTTGACAGAGTTAAGAGGAGATTTTTATTACATTGGGAAATTATTACATTATTGGGTTCTACACATTTACATGTTTATGTAACTAGTTTTGCAGAATAAAGTCCTTTAAGGTCATGTTTGTGTGAGCTTCCTCTTTTGTTCCAAGAAGGAGACAACTTGTAACAAAATGTTATTAGTACTAAATTAATAATCTCACTGATTTGTCTAAATTATCAAATTATTATTTTTCTATTAGTTTTCAGTGCGTATTTTAGACTGACTGATGCAGATTGCAGATTATATGAGCGAGCAGAATCAGACATGCAGAGAGTGACACACCGGGAGACAGCTTTACACAATGTGATGGAAACTCAGGAGGCTTTCACACCTACCTTATTTGGTTCCGACTTTCAGACTTTTTAATTTGAGCTGAACCAAAATTACAGGTGTGAAATCTCCCCTTTACCATGGTCCAGACCAAACAGGCGAAATTTGGTCCGACAAAAAGAGGAAGTCTCGGTCTGGATCAAAATGAACCATGGTTCGGTTCCTTTCTAATGTGAAAGCATTTTTTTAATGGGTCGGACTTTCAGACCATTTACAGGACATTCGGTGTTTCCTGTGTGAGCCGGAAACAAAGGCTGTGTCCGAAGTCTCCCACTACTCACTATATAATGGACTATATAGTGAGGTCGCCATTTTGGAGTGCTGTCCGAATGTATAGGGAGAATTATTATACCCTATATAGTGGACTCAATGTATCCCAGCATTGACTGCATTTAGCTGATGTTATATGTTGCCGTTAGCTCATCTGCCGCTTTTCAATAACTAATCGTATATCTTTCACCAGAGGTTCAGCAATGTCACCATAGCTAAACGTATTGGATGGTAACAAAACGGTTAGTGAGCTAGACTGATTATTCTAAATGAGATCGTTATCACACTTTATAACAATTAGACCTCTGTAAGTAACACTACTGTGGTGAATAGGTCTTGTGGTGTTGCCCTGCGCCATTATGTTGCATTATTGCAAGCAACAGAGAAAACAGGCGTGTTCTTCATTTCTAGCAAGTGAGGTTACAGCCCATCAAGTAGGCAGTAAAAATAGGCAAATAAAAAAATGCAAAGTGCCAATGTGCACATTTTATGTTGGTGTTTTTTTAAATTCATAATTATGTAATAATTTATTTTATTTTTACTTTAATTATTCTGTAAAGAACTCGACTATTTTTACACTTTTTAGCACAAACATTTGTATTTAATTGCCCATTACCCATATTTGCTTTTGTAATAAATTTGTTAATGGCTGGTATGCATCATGTCATTTAAGTGTATAAAACATTTTACCTCTAAAAATGATGATTATATTTGAAAAATCATTTCCAGTTTGAAAAATTTGTTAAAATTTTGACAAAAAGTATCAGTATCAGGTACGGCAGACTGTCTGATATGTCATTATATTATCAGAATTTGGATTTTTACAACTTCCATAGATGCAGCATTGTCTGGTTATAATTATATTATTAAATGAGCATACAGTAACTGAAGTGTTTGCAGCAACGTTTTTCATAATTTAGACGCACAAATCGATAGCAAACACATCAGCCAAAATTCATTGCCTTTAGGCGATCTGGCTCATGATAAAATTCAACCCATTCAGTGCAATAGTGGAAGGAGCCTTGGTTAAATGAATGGAGGAAAACAAATTGCCACATGCCTGTTTGTACTGCAGATGAAATGTACACATTTCCCCCAAACCTGTGCACCATGTTCTAACAAACGGAAGCCTCAACTAGCGCAGACACTGGACAAATATAGAGTTCAATTTCTTCTTTTTGTCTCTTACAAATTGTGCAACAGAGTGAATTTTCCTTCTTTAAGGATAATAGCACACAGGTTTCCTCAGATCACATTAAGATCATTTGCTGAGCCAAAGGTGACAGCCTGTGATGTTCCGAAGCAATAAGTCGATCTCTGTCTCTCTGTCTGGTTTGCTGGCTAACTTAGACAGCTGCCTTGATAAGGACAAAAACTCCTAGGTAACCCAAGGTCAGGACTGTAAAGAGATTCAGTAACATGTCATATATCCATGTAGCCACAAGGCAGCGCTGTGATAATTTACTGTGTTCAGTAGAGAGGAACTCTTACTTTTATGTTATCACTATAACATGGAGTGGAAAAATAAATGACTAGCACAAGCTAGATGTTCATCACAACAATGTGTCATCATTGAAAAAGGAATGAACATTACAAGGATTAGCTTTTTTGATTTCATTACAGACTGACTGGCTCTCTTTAGTGTAAGTGTTGCAAGACCATTCCATCACACTGAGGGACTGTTTCTCTTTTACAGCTGTTAAATTTTAATTAATGTTCCAATAAATAATTAAAAACCTGTCAATGATATCCTTCCTCCAGTATTGCAAACATTAACCTCTGCTCCGTAAACTCTTGGCTGAGCAGAGGAGCAGTCTGGGCAATCCTAGCAGTAGTTGCTCTCTGTAGATCAGCTCAAATCCATTTAAACATTCACAGAAGTTCATTATTCTGATATATGTGAGGAGAAGTCAGCATACCTTCCCTAAAAGAATGGCGCAATCATAAAACAAAACATGGCTACAAAGAAAAAACTGAACCAACCCCTGTTCAAAACTCTGCACCCTTATTTCTTAATACTGTGTATTGCCACCTTTAGCATTAATGGCAGCGTGCAGTCTTTTGTAATAGTTGTGTATGAGGCCCCAAATTCTTGCAGGAGGTATAGTTGCCCATTCATCTTGGCAAAATGCCTCCAGTTAATGCCAAGTCTTTGGTCAGCCCCCCACCCCCCACAAAAGAACTACAGTGAGCCACCACCATGCTTCACATTGGGGATGGTATTCTGTTCACTATAGGCCTTGATGACCCCTCTCTAAACAGAGCGCTTATGGTTTTGACAATAAAGCTCTATACTGGTCTCGTCACTCCAAATTACAGCATATTGTAACCCCGGCTTTTTTGTGGCATTAGCGCAGGAAAGGCTTCTTTCTGGCAACTCATCCATGCAGCTCTTTTTTGTTCAAGTATTGTTGTATTGTGCTCCTTGCAACAACCGCATAATCTTTTTCCAGAGCAGCCTGTATTTCTCCTGACGTGGGTTTTTCTTTGTATTCCAAACAATTCTCGCTGAAATCTTTCTTGGTCTAGGATTCAGGAACAAGAAAAAATGTTTGGAATGTTTTTATTAGTTTTTCCATCCATCCATCGTCAACCCCATACCCTGCGTACAGGGTCACGGGGGGCTGGAGCCAATCCCAGCTGACATCAGGCGAAAGGTGGGGTACACCCTGGACAGGTTGCCAGTCCATCGCAGGGCCACACATAGACAAACAACCAGTCACACCTAAGGACAATTTTGGAGACACCAATCAACCTAGCCTGCATGTCTTTGGATGGTGGGAGGAAGCCAGAGCACCCAGGTAGAACCCACACAGACACGGGGAGAACATGCAAACTCCACACAGAAATGCCAGGGCCATAACCTTCTTGCTGTGAGCCGACAGTGCTAACCACTGCACCACCGTGCCGCCCTTTATTAGTTTTTGATATTATTAATTGTTTAAATTTGAGTTCAGTTAAAATTTCAGTTTGTCTTTGCTTCTCAGCAGAACTCACTGTAAACTTTCACAGAGGCCAACATCAGAAGATTATTTGTAGCTTAGTGTGCCTACTGTTAAACTGCAATATCCTATAATTTATTAAAAATTCTTCAGGAAACAGGCTGAAGCCCTGTTGTGGGAACAAATCCAGGAGCCCATCCTAGCAGAATAATTACAATGCTGTCTGCCTAGTTATGCAAACACTGATATGATTAGGGTGGTCTGAGCTAAAACTATTTGAGTGACATTTTAAACATAGTTTAACAGAGCATTAAGAGACATGACAGACAATGCTGTAGACATGTTTGCTGTGAACATAGTAAAACCAGAATACAAAGAAAAAAGCCACAGATCCCATCTGTTTAGACCAGTGGTTCTCAAGCTGGGGAGAAGTAGAGCCACTTCATGAATGTTTAGAGGACCTAAGCTTACATATATAGGGTTCATATGGTGACATAAACAAACAAAAATACTCTGATGCTAGCTAGGCTATTTTGTTTACATGAATCTTGTTTATTTCAATTGCCTGTATTCTTAATGATTGATAAAAATGATATCCACTTTTGCTGGGGTGCGGGGGCATGCACTCTCATGCACTCACCATTTATTTTGCTCTATAAACACTTTGACATGTTTAGCTTTTGCTTATGTGAACGCTGTAGATGATTCACTGAGTAGTGTTGCTGTGGACTTATTGTGGAGAAACATTCAGGACCGTCCGGATGCTGTGGAACAGAAATAAAAGTGAAATCATCAGACCTGCACCTGGTTATTTATCTGTGTTGGTGAGTCATGAATGGTGGAGAAAGCATAAACCTACCATTTGCTGTTTTTCATCAATTCAATGGCATCATTGACCTGGTCCAAGGTCATGTTGTGAGTGATGAACTCATCCACCTTCAACTTCTTGTCCATGTAGGCTTTGCACATCTGAGTCACTCCATCCTTACCCTTAAAACCTAAGTCACAAAATCCCAAAATCAGAGCATGGAGTCTTATCAAGAACACGACTGGCTAGAGAAATACAGAACATGAGCCCACAGTCATTTAGTTTGAGACTGACTAGTCAGTGGTCACATTTGTCTCACCTCCAAACAGGGAGCCCTTCCATATGCGTCCAGCGATGAGCTGAATGGGTCGAACTGCAGTGTCATGCAAGTCTGTCCAGCCAACAATCACACTGACACCCCAACCTTTCACACAAGACTCCAAGGCACTGCGCTGAATGGAGAAACGTTAAAGTTAGTGGTTTGTAACTGAATGGGTGCTGGTCCAAATCTCTGCGCTAGCTGTGGAAATGTGGGCTGGGTAACTTAATGAATGACGCTCAGCTCTTCTTCAATTGCTACTGCTGGGAAAGAGGAAGTGAACTCAGTTGATTTAGATAAGAA
>NC_060160.1:22290173-22297961 GCF_021292245.1 Micropterus dolomieu
ATACAGAACATGAGCCCACAGTCATTTAGTTTGAGACTGACTAGTCAGTGGTCACATTTGTCTCACCTCCAAACATGGAGCCCTTCCATATGCGTCCAGCGATGAGCTGAATGGGTCTCGCTGCAGTGTCATGCAAGTCTGTCCAGCCAACAATCACACTGACACCCCAACCTTTCACACAAGACTCCAAGGCACTGCGCTGAATGGAGAAACGTTAAAGTTAGTGGTTTGTAACTGAATGGGTGCTGGTCCAAATCTCTGCGCTAGCTGTGGAAATGTGGGCTGGGTAACTTAATGAATGACGCTCAGCTCTTCTTCAATTGCTACTGCTGGGAAAGAGGAAGTGAACTCAGTTGATTTAGATAAGAATAAAAGGTTATTGTTTTAGGTAACATGGTACCTCTTCATTATATTCTCAAATCAGATGAAAGCTCCCTACCATGACTCCCACATTCCCGACACATTCCAGGGAGTAGTCCACTCCTCCGTTGGTCATCTCGGACACCACTTGGCTGATGGGTTTAGTGTGATCCTTGGGGTTCACGAAGTCAGTTGCGCCAAACACCTTGGCCTTCTCAAACTTCTCTGGATTGATGTCGACAGCGATAATCCTCTCGGCTCCTGCAGCCTTGCAGCCCATGACTGCAGCCAAACCCACAGCTCCCAGGCCAAACACAGCACACGTGGAGCCCGGTTCCACCTAAAGTCAAAAGACTTCGGTCAACATGGCACTTTAGTTTGGACTTCTTGATGCTTCATAATAAGCAACAGAAACGTGTCCCTTAATGAGTGATTGTTCTCTCAAAGACCTCCCCATCAGGGCAGGAATTTTAATTGAAAAGATTTGTCTTTTATATCACAATAATTCTCAACTTTATAGGCATGTAACACAAAACGTCCCATTCTGTTGTTTCAAGACACAAAACATGATATACAGTCAAACATACACACCTTAGCAGTATTAACTGCTGCTCCATATCCTGTGCAGATCCCACAGCCAAGGAGACAGACTTTGTCTAGAGGGGCAGCGGGGTCGATCTTAGCCAGAGCCATCTGGTTAACCACAGTGTACTCAGAGAAGGTACTGGTTCCCGTAAACTGCTGCACCTTCTTCCCCTTACAGGTGAATCTGGAATCTACTGATACCATCACATCTTGACGAATATTGGACCTGAACAATAACATTTTTTAATGAAAAAAAAATTACACTTGATTTGAGTGGCACTTTTGTCCTATTAGAGGGTCCACTGAATACTTGCAATATGCTTAAAATGAAAAAAAAATCCAAAGATCTAAACTATCTGACTTGTGGTATCGTCACACAGTGCCTACTGTGGAGACATGTTGAATAAAATGTTTCCATCAAATGGGCCTGTAACTGTATGAATGGAGTAGATGGCAGGAGATGAGTGCTTATTGAGCTCACCATGCTTTTTGACATTGGTTGGTCTTAGGACTCTTACAGAAGCGACATTCTCTACACTGAGAGTAGCTCACAGGGATAACCTTGTCTCCTGAAAGACAAAAAGAATGTTCACAGTGAGTTTCAACAGTGCCTTAAGCTGGACTATATGGGAAACGTCTTCAAACGGTCTGGAGCACTTATAGACTGTACATTTAGAATTTGAAAGTTTTACCGTTTTAAAGTTTTACATTTTTTTGAATAAAAAGTTGACATCTGTATTGGTCACTGTATTTCTGAACTTTGGACAGAACCAGGCTAGCTGTTTCTAGTTTGCTAAGTTTAGTTAAGTAAAAATGCCCCAGCTACATACTCAACACATACATATCTCATAATGTTCGTTCAAAACTGACCTGGCTGAAATTCAGTGACTCCAGTCCCGACGCTCTCTACGATGCCGGCTGCCTCATGGCCGAGGACTACTGGAAAGCCGTCTTTATGCTTACCCTCAAACAGATGATACAGGTCTGTGTGGCACACTGCAGTTGCCACAATCTGCAGCGAAGACAGTAACCAAACAGTGACACCACAAGATGATTAAGGAGACAGGCTGATGAGTGTTCACTCTCAGTGGGTTCAGCAGTACTAGCACCACTTTCACATTTTATTGACACGTTTATTCAGTGTTAATATCAAACATATCATTTAACACATCATGTAAGCTGCACTAAGCTTTTTTGGATGTTTATTTATGTGACAGTACGCCTCTGTGAAAACCAATGTGTGACAAAGTCAGGCTGCTGCAGGTAAGAGAGAAAGAGACAAGTGCCCGTGTGTGTTCTGATAGTGGACGTCTCACCTTGATGCGGACCTCGTCGGCCTGGGGCGGAGCTACCTCAATCTGCTCAATCACCAAAGGCTTGTTGGGCTCAAAGGCCACTGCTGCCTTGCACTTGATGACCTAGAAGCCAGTAACACCACACTAAGCATGAAGCAGTGGCGGTTCTAGACCAATTTTATTAAGGGGGCCAGGCTTGTTTTGAGGGGCACATTCAATCCAGGACAAAAGAGACCAAGGCAATGTTCAAGCTTTCAAAATTTTTTCGTATGTTTCATAAACTGACATTTATTTATTTCAGTAACAGGATCTTTTTAGTATCTTAGTTATAGTTTTATTAAATTACATTATTAAAAAAAACATTCACGTTAACTTTTGCTCAAGTTACAGTACATTCTTTGATGCAATACTTCTTTGTAAGGCTTAATGAACAGTATAAGCTCTAGTGTACTATTCTCTGGATCCCAGTTTGTATTTTGTATCCCACAATAACTAGTCCTGATGTGAAGTATACGCAAAGTTAAATACTTGATAGTAGGCCATCATCTGTGCATTATAAAGGGGGGAAAACATTTTATGACATCACATACAGTCTGAAATAATTTGTATCCCACTATAACTTTTGCTAGGAAAATAGAAACTTCTCCATATTCACCCCTGTTATTAGTCATCATATGAAGTATACACAAAATTAAATACTTGATAGTAAGCCATCATCTGTGCATTATGGACAGGGATACATATTTTGGCAGACTGCATGTCCAGCATCCATGTAGGCTACTGTTATCACTTTTTGTGTATGAAAAGTGTGGTTTAAACGCAATGCATTATTAAATTGTTATGATAATAATTTACCTTTTAAGGACGGGGAATCAGAACAATTCCAGCAATATTCAAAGACTATCCATGCAATGGAAACGTTGATTACAAAGACAAAACATTGTCTACAATGCTGCATTCAGTATAATGTACTTTTCATTGTAAGGAAGATATATTACTGTGATCACTTTAGACCAGGGCTATTCTATTACAGATTCAGTTGGGCCAGATTTTAAAACCAGGACACAGAGATGGACCGGACATTTTCTCAGGAGTTGGGATCATTAGGATTTTATTTTCACGCTTATATTGGTAATCCTTTATCGATGCTCTTCCAAGTTCTATTCATTACAAAATAATTGAATATATTATTTAAAAAAAGAATGTAACATTTTTTATTAACTAAATGTTGTTTCTAGAGAAGCAACAGGATTTACAACCGCAAAGTCACTAATATCTCACTGGAAACAAATCTAACATGTCATAAAATAGTAAAAAAAATAAAGTAAAATAAATCATATTCCCGACAACAACTGAACAACTCAGTCCCTCCTGTCCTCCCTCTGCTGTTGCTACTGGTAAAGTGGAGGGCTGGTCTGTCTCAGCAACCAGCTGAGTGTCATATTTTAATGTATGTGGCAAATGTCTCGGGTTGTGTATGTAACCCTTGTTCCCCGAGAAGGGGAACGAGACACTGCGTCGGTGACGACACTATGGGAACGCCTCTGGGCGTGGCAGGGCTGAACTATGAATGAAACTACTCCAATCCTATTGGTGTTGCTAGAACGGTAGTGTGTGACGGCGTAACCGGAGGGGTATATAAGCATGGACACATTAGCCCTTTCTATGAAGCAAGGCACTCCAGGCGGGGTGAGGTGTGGCGGACCGACGCAGTGTCTCGTTCCCCTTCTCGGGGAACAAGGGTTACATACGTAACCCGAGACGTTCCCCTTCGAGGGAACTTGAACTGCGTCGGTGACGACACTATGGGAACGAGATACCCACTTAGGCCGCGCCGAAACCCCGTCTGCCCCCAGCGTGCAGAACCTGACGGCACGACTAGGAGGAGAGCGCACGGGTGCCGGGTGCAGAAGGAAGGTCCAGACTGTAAAACCGGATAAAAGTGTGAGGGGTGGCCCAGCCAGCCGCGTCACACAAATCCTGGAGTGACGCCCCTGCGAGGAGGGCCCTAGAAGCCGCCATGCCTCGAGTAGAGTGCGCCCTTACGGCCATAGGTGAAAATCCCTTGGATTTTAGCCACCACTGCAGGGCTCTCATGTGCAGTAGCCCAGAAGGTATTATACTGGAAGCTGCTGCTAGGAGACCCAAAACCCTCTGAAAGGAGGGACGAAGGCTGCGTCCGCCTTTCCTGAGCTGTCGCGGTCCTGGAGTCTGACCGGCGGGGGAGATATCGCTCAAACGCCTCCCACTGAGTTTTGGCATGCTGGAACCTGTTGACGACAGCATCCACTGCTTCGCCAAATAGGCCAGTAGGCGAGAGAGGCACATCCAGGAGAAAAGCCCTCTCCTTCCCCTGGATGCCCGAGAGGTTGAGCCACAGATGGCGCTCTGTAGCCTCCAAAGCCGCCATGGATCGGCCGATGGAACGGGCCGTTTCCTTGGTCACACGGAGAGCCAAGTCCGTCGCTCTATGGAGCTAAACTACGCTAAAGCTAAACTACGGAAGCCCTAAGCGGCCATTGATTCATATCTTTATTTTACTCCGTTTTCCCGTGATAACCCGGGATCATTTTCTCTGGATAATTATCTCATGATCTCGAGATAACGACTGTTGTTTTCTCGTGATAATGGCATAATTTTCTTGTGATCTCAAGATAACAAAACAGTAGTTTAACATAGGGGTTGGCAAGAACGTTTCTTAATGGTAATTTCAAGATGCTGTTGGTGTCACTGATTAGCTCAGTTGGTAAGGTACATGATTATGATTGTAACATTAAAAAAAAACTTTTTCATATTCCTCTTTAACAAAGTTGTTATGAAGATGGGCGGCTATTTCAGAACCTTTGAAATAGCCATCAGGAAATGTGTGATTGGATTCCCCTGAATCTCTTGATAACAACTTGTTGAAGAGAATGATTTAAAAAACACACAAAAGAAGAATAAAAATAATTTAGCTGGGTTCAGGGGTCAAACCAATCCTTTGGATGCAAGGTCTGGGCTCTTCCAACTGAGTTAATTACTGACACTGTAAATTACCATGAAATTATCATAAAGAAAGGCACCGGCCGACTCCTGTATTCAGCTATGGTTATCTCGAGATCACAAGAAAATTATCCCCTTATATATATAAATGATTGAATCAATGGCCATTTAAGGCTTCCTTAGTTTAGGGCTTCCATACTAAACAGTTACTAAAGACAGACAGCTTTCACTTTAGCTTGTTTTTAACAATAATAGCAAGTTCGACTGTTTTGACAGACTCGAATCTTCTCATTCATTAAAATGAACTAATCTTTTTTTGAGTCATTTCGTTAATTTCGTTAATTTGAACTGGGCTAGTTATTGTGCCGCTGCAGCCTTCTAGTGGGCGAATATAAAACAACGCCGTATAATGCACAAATTCACCTCTTGATCACTCTCTATCATTATATACACCCCCTTGGGCCCACAATCAAATTCAAACCATGTAAAAACCACAGACATATGTTGTCTATATGCAATCCACTACTCTGGCTAAATCCTTCCATTGTCACAATCTTTCCAGAGTATACAACCAGAAAAGCCATATAAAGGCTTATGTATATAATTACTATCATTATCTCTAAAGTGCTCATTCATACAGCAGCCTAACGTCCCTATCCATGAGTAAAATATTAATATCAGATTTGCGTATATAGAAGTAATAAGCTTGATACACTATATGAATAAACACACTCTTATTAAAATTCAACCAATTTTCTGGATCAAGCCAGTCTCAGTCTTAAAAGAACTCCAGCACAGAGAGAGGAACAAAGAAATATTAACACATTATATAAATGCAGCAGTTTGGCAGGTCTGGACGCAGAATGGGCCACATCAGGTCCTGATTCTGCAGACAGAGAAACGAATATCGCTCTCAAACACGGCCAGTTGTTTACATATCAGGAGCTGTGAAACAACAGCACGGATCTGTTGATAAATAAAAATAAAAAGTTATGTTGCGTTCCCACATGGAAAGAACCTATATAAACATATATGTTTTAATATAGGTTTTGATATAGATTTTTAATATATGTGACATATATAAAATTGGCCGTTTTCCTATATTATATGTACATATATGCATATATGTGTACCTATATCCGTGCATACATGTACCTATATCCGTACATACATGTACCTATATCCGTACCTATATCCGTGCATACATGTACCTACATGTGTACCTATATCCGTGCATACATGTACCTATATGTGTACCTATATCAGTGCACATATATGCACCTATGTTTACCTATATATTAGCAAAATTATAAAAATCCATAGCTACTAGGCAACATAAATAATAGCCCAAAATGTAGAAATTTACATTATTTATTAACTTAAGAACAATCAAATAGTACAAGAACAAAAATATGACAAAAAACTGAACAGAAATGTTGACATTGTCTTCAAATTCATTAACCACAGTGAAATGCTCAGATAGATGTGGGATGATGATGATTACTTGAATGTATGTTCTATGTACTTTATTTTTTTTTTAGTTTTTTTTTGCTACATTTAGACTAATGACCTTTCAGCCAAATTCATCTAGAAACTGCATTAAGACAATACAGAAAACATTGCATTTTGCATTGCATTTGGTGAATGTAACGGTGAATGTGTGGATGTGTATGAGCTGTAATGTGAATCTGGAAGTGACTTGAAATTGGGGGGAAAAAAGGCTTGATTGACAAAATAAAAAAACAACAAACCATTTTGTTATACATTTCCTTCTATTCCACTGTCTTTATACAAGAAAGAATTGACCTTGTAAATGTTTCAGGAAAACATGTAGACATCTTAGCTTTCCATCTCCTCTCACTTAATTGTTAAATTCCATAACATGCCAATTACATGTGATACCAATTTCACGTGTTCGCACATAAATAAGTCCTTGCATAATTTTCTTTTAGTTCTTGGTTATTGCCTTGATAATAGAAAATATGAGCTAGGCATCATGTATGACAGTTGCCAAAGTGAGATATGAGCTACGAAATGACCAGATCCTGTCATGAGCTATATAGGAGACATATCTTGCATCCACATATAGGGCTTATATGTGGATATAAAGAAGCAATACCGGAGAGCTATATGGCCTGTATATGCACCTCAATTTTGCCTATATGCTGCATATATACGCATATATGCAGCATATATATTATCATATATGTGCATATATGCTGTATATATGCAGCATATATGTGCATATAAACTGCATATAGGTTTCATATATGCGCATATATCCTCATATAGGTTCTTTCCATGTGGGTAACTATAAGCTTTATCAAAGAGGAAAGTCTTAAGCCTACTCTTAAATGTAGAGATGGTGTCTGCCTCCTGAACCCAAACTGGAACCTGGTTCCACAGGAGAGGAGCTTGATAGCTGAATGCTCTGGCTCCCATTCTACTTTTGGAGACTCTAGGAACCACAAGTAACCCTGCATTCTGGGAGCGCAGTGCTCTGGTGGGGTAGTAAGGTACTATGAGCTCTTTAAGATAAGATGGTGCCTGACCATTAAGAGCTTTG
>NC_060160.1:22297981-22300951 GCF_021292245.1 Micropterus dolomieu
TACATTTCCTTCTTTTCCACTATCTTTATACAAGAAAGAATTGACCTTGTAAATGTTTCAGGAAAACATGTAGACATCATAGCTTTCCATCTCCTCTCACTTAATTGTTAAATTCCATAACATGCCAATTACATGTGATACCAATTTCACGTGTTCGCACATACGTAAGTCCTTGCATAATTTTCTTTTAGTTCTTAGTTATTGCCTTGATAATAGAAAATATGAGCTAGGCATCATGTATGACAGTTGCCAAAGTGAGATATGAGCTACAAAATGACCAGATCCTGTCATGAGCTATATCTTGCATCCACATATAGGGCTTATATGTGGATATAAAGAAGCAATACCGGAGACCTATATGGCCTGTATATGCACCTCAATTTTGCCTATATGCTGCATATATACGCATATATGCAGCATATATGTGCATATAAACTGCATATAGGTTTCATATATGCGCATATATCCTCATATAGGTTCTTTCCATGTGGGTTTTCTGGCGACCTGGATCAGCTGTTAGCTGCAACACACCACAGGGCTAACGTTAACGTTGCTATGTGGGTTTGTTTTAATGGTCGGTTTGTTTTGGAGAGACGACCTCGGAGGTAATTCGGCTCCCGGTAGAACCCTGTCAGGGCTCTGAAGTGGAGCGGACCCAGAACAACTCTCATCAGCTTTTAGCTGTAGACACTAGCAGGAGTAAAGTTACGATATAACTCACTGTTTAGCTACTTTCACACGCTATACATGTAGTTTACTTTTGTTGTCACATATATTAGATTATGTGCCGGAGGGAGGGGAGGGAGGCGGGGGGGTCCAAGATCTGTGTTACTGAGGCCACTGGCCTCTGTTGGCTCTCCCTCAAAACCGCCACAGGCATGAGGTATGACAAATACCACTGGAGACTTCCCCTGCAAGCACAATGGGTTTCCAAAAAAAAGAGCCACAGTGCATCAGGCAAAGCAGATAGTTTAAGTAGCCTATCATATTGTCACCTTTTCACGCTACATCAATGAGAATCGGGATGAAATGTGGTTTCTGCTGTAATTTAATGGAAACAATCATCTAGAAGCCCATTTAAAAAAAAAACCATCATATCAAGCATTTATTCCATATAAAAAGCTAATGGTTTCAATGTTTGATACAACTGCCCCTGGAAAAAGCACAAATTGAAAAGCCTCAGTTTAAAGTTCACACATGAGTTATTTGACAAACACAAATTTTATTATAAGAATGGTATAAATTACTCAGTAAATCAGTTTTCTTTGACATATCAAGTGGTTTGTTTTGAAGTATTTCTTTGATCCACTTTGCAAATATGATGAATTTTTGGGCTTCCACTCTTATCTTAAAAAAAATGGATTACTCCTTTTATTGCAATAAAATGAATGATATTTAACTTGGTTTTGGTGAAAAACTTAATTTGACCTGGATATCTGTAAGTCAATATGCAGTAAGTTATCAACTTTGTAGTACGGTCAGCCACACTCGAGTATTCATGCATGCAATATTCATGCAAATGTTACAAAAAGAAACTAGTAAGAACATCACATACACTAAATGAGTGCCCACATATTGGATTATGCTTACCTTACCATCTGTGGCCATTCTTGCAGAAAAGATGAGTGAACAAGAGTTTAGAGAGAATTGCAACTGCAGGACGTTAGTGGGAAGTTGACTTTGTACTTTGTACTAAAATAGTTTGGCAAACATTCAGATGGGCAGGGAATCTTAACTACCTCTGGTTATTATGAGTAACTAGCTATTTTTCTTTAAAGATACTGCAGCCATGTTATCAGTTCCTTGAGTTTCCACCAAGCTAGCTCTTGTAAATGAGGTTTTTGATCTCAATGGGACTTCATGGTGACATAAAGGTAAAATAAAAAATATAAATAAATCACTTTTTATTTTATTTTTAATAAAACAATCACCTCCAGACTATAGGACACTTTAGCGATTAAGCCATGGACTTATTAAAGAAGTTGGAGAACAGGCTTTAAAGGAATAGTTCAACATATTGGGAAATATGCTTGTTCGCTTTCTTGATGAGTTACATTAAAAGGTCGTTCCCACTCCCATGGGATGGGGTCATGGGGAGGGGGGGTATAACATGTTAAGATATATGTTAAGATGTTAAGATATACAAGATATAACATGTTAATTAGCAAGCTTTAGAGGTGGTGGTAGGTTAATTTTGTGATCGTTGGACAGAGCCTGGCTTGCTGAAAAACTAAATACAGCCCTTTGCCCATAGAGGTTTCTTGCATACTGCAGCAGTAGTAGAACGTCTCGGGTTACGTATGTAACCCTGGTTCCCCGAGAAGGGGAACGAGAGACTGCGTCGGTTACGACACTATGGGAACGCCTCTAGGCGAAGCAGGTCTGAACGTGAATGAAATCACTCCAATCCTATTGGCCTGTTGCTAGAACGGTAAGGTGTGACGGAATAACCGGAGGAGTATAAAGCACACCTGTACACACTCATCATTAGCTTAAACTATGAAGCAGGCGCTTCAGGCGGGGAGAGAGGTGCGGCAGACCGACGCAGTCTCTCGTTCCCCTTCTCGGGGAACCAGGGTTACATACGTAACCCGAGACGTTCCCCTTCGAGGGAACTCGAACTGCGTCGGTTACGACACTATGGGAACGAGATACCCACTAAACCGTGCCGAAAACCCCGCCTGCCCCTGTGTGCAATAAAAGTGGCACTACTAAGAGGAGAGCGCACGAGTGCCAGGTGCCGAAGGAAGGTCAAGACTGTAAAACCGAATGAATGTGTGCGGAGTGGCCCAGCCAGCCGCTAAACAACATCCTGCAAGAGGCCCCGGAAAGGAGGGCTCGAGAGGCCGCCTTGCCTCTGGTAGAATGAGCCCTCACAGCCACAGGTGAAGGCAAACCGCGCACCTGATAGGCCAGGGAAATAGTCTGAACAATCCAGTTGCTAATAGTATGTTTGGATGCAGGGAGCCC
>NC_060160.1:22301051-22305343 GCF_021292245.1 Micropterus dolomieu
ATGAGACACACATCTCATGAGAATCTCCATCCGTGATGTACCGAGGGCAAGAAAAAACACACCTTCTGTACATCTGGTTGCCGGACATGCTGGTAGACTTCTTCTTCAGGTAAGACACACTGCTTGTAGGACTGGAGCTTTCTTCAAACAACATACAGAGCGCCTGCTGAATAGAAAAAAGCTAATGATGAGTGTGTACAGGTGTGCTTTATACTCCTCCGGTTATTCCGTCACACCTTACCGTTCTAGCAACAGGCCAATAGGATTGGAGTGATTTCATTCACGTTCAGACCTGCTTCGCCTAGAGGCGTTCCCATAGTGTCGTAACCGACGCAGTTCGAGTTCCCTCGAAGGGGAACATCAACCAGAGAGCACTTCCAAGTTCTGCAATCCAGCCAGCCACCTGTCAGCTGTGTAAATCTACCTGTGTCATTACAGGCAGATTTAATCACCTGTTACTCATCACAGTTCTGTCTGCTCACATGCAGAAGTCACCTCTGAACTCTTTCATGTTCTCTACTGCACATTTATGTCTATCAATTAAAATTTTACTTTTGTTTTTTCAGCCTGTTTTATTTTCCTTTTCAGTGTTTTAAAAAATGATTAAATGCATTTTGGTGTTATGTTAAGCATTCTGAAATGCCTGTGTTTAAAAGGTTCTTACAAGTAAATTTTAATTGTCTCTGTTCTGTTTTCTTGCAACACAATTATAAAAATATGCAACAAATGGCAATCGCCCTTACATATCCCCTGGCACCCAGAGCTTTCACTGTTCTTTGATTTTACATGGTTTACAGTAGTCCAAGCCTCCATCTGTCATGTCTACCAGGACCTCCAGGATTGGCTTGCTGTGGTCATTTGGGTTCACCTCATATGTAGCACTGAACTCTCGAGCAGTTTTTAACTTGTAATCCTGGCTTCCCCAGCTGCATAACAGTCCATGATTGCTGCAAGGCCCAGTGCTCCCAGGTTGACCTAGCCTCTCCCTAACCCCTACTTAAACATCTAGAGGGGACAAAACAAGATTGTTATTCTATGACATCTCCTCCTTTTTTCATACTATGCAGGTCTACAGCCAGGAGGCTAAACTGTGGGCTGTGCACAGCACAATGAGACAGATATCTGATTTTTTAACCAAAAGACACCAAATTCAAATGTTCTTCCCAACATTTGCTGTTCTGGATACATCCCAAAACACAACATTGGCTCAGTATTCATTTATTTGATTTTATGACTTCCTCATTTCTGGAAAGACCCTTCACAACTGCTACACATTAAATTATTATTAATGTAAACCCTTTATGACTCGCATTGTCAGTAAACTGGGGATACATTTTCTGTTTAAACCTCAAACACCGAAATTACAACCTTCAAAGCAAATTTTCACATGCATGCAGAGGGAAATCTTATACCTTAAACTCTGACACTTGCACAAATAGTTGTAAAATATAATATTACACACTTTAGTTAATGTGAGAGCTGTAGGTCTCACACTTTAATCTTCGCTCTTTATTCTTTATTTATTATATATAAACACATTTTCAGCATATATCTTCTCCTGCACGGTTTGCCCTATCTTTGTTTCAACTTCAAAATGTACATCTTCTTCATAAGATGGTGCTTTTACTTTTATTGCTGATATCTGTAATGGTGGATTTTATATTAATATTTTTATGTGAAAAAAATTAATGGGTTTCAATGGGAGCAGAGACTCAACTTTCTTCCAACCTACTTAACTTTAAGAGCTAAATGCTCCGGTATTTGTGCAGCTACAGACTCCAGCTTTAAGCTTCAAAAAAGATGTTCATCTTTCAAAGTTGTATTTAGTGTTTGCTAAAAATAGGTTTAGTTTAGGAGCTATATCCTTCTGAATTGAAGGGCTTTACAGCTTTCAGCAGACTTGATCAGTATGTTACATGATCAGCTAGAGTGTAGAGAGAGAGATTCCAGTCGCGTATATTCATCTCCAGAAGCCGCAAAAAGGCATCAAAATGTAGCCACGGCATCAAAATGTTGATGCGCTGCGCAGTATATCATAATTTATATTCGGGCATGGGGAGTGTCAAGTCAACTCGAGTCAAAAGGCTCAAGTCCAAGTGAAGTCAAGAGTCATTGCTGTTCAAGTCAAAGTCGAGTCTAAAGTCATCATTTTTGTGACTCTAGTCTGACTTAAGTCCAAGTCATTTGACTCGAGTCCACACCTCTGGTTAACAGCTCTATATATTTGATTTTCCGTGGACTGGACCTCAAATGAAATATATTTACAAGCTAAAAAGAGGTGTGCCAGGAATGTTTGGTCATTGAACGCCCTCTGTTGGTGCTCTGGAGGCATTTCATGTCCATGAAAACCAGAGCACTAGAGAAAGTTAAAATCAGCACTTATAAATGTCTCTTAGTAGTGCATTGGTTAAGTGCTTGCTTTTCATATTCAAAAGTTCATGGTTCAAATCCCAGCCCCGGCATGTTGACTCCAATACTGAAGTGAAGAAATATTTCTGAAAATACATCTCATTTTGTTGTTGTCATTTGGCGATTTACACGCTCTGCACTTTAATGAACTCCTCCTAGAGAATGAGTCTGTGCGACTTCAAATTTTTGCTGTGCAGTCTTATCCCATTGATGATTACACGTTGTAAAAATGGTGAGTTTTTGTCGATCAGGGGCGCCCATGGCATGGAGTGAATATCAATGATTCGCTACGAAACACGAAGTGCGAGGGCTCTTCCGACACTGATTGCTGCTTTGATATTTCACTGAATTAGTCTGCAGCATGCGATTCTTTTACCTGTAGGTGGTGCTAAAGGATTTCAAATTGCTGATGGAGCAGTCACAGCTAACAGCTGACAGCTCTCACCCGCATTTACTTTAGTGAATGCCCATTTAATTATATTTATGGCACATACAAGCAATGCCATTTAGAGCAGCACGGATAACTCAATATCTTTATTTTTACACTGTAATAATAAAGATTGACAAAAAACATATAAAACCTCAAGGCAACAAACTTCCATAAAATGTTAAGTTTGGAAATTTAACTGAATTGTTTTGCCTTTTTTTTAGCCATCCCTTATTGTAGTCAAATTAATTGTTAAGATTTTTTTTTATTATTATAAGGAAGAAAAAAGGTAGTGGTAGTGGAAATGCTTCTATTTGTCTCAGTTGACTGGAGTGGGGTGTTTGCATATGTCTGCATTTGATTGACAACAGCTGGCAGGTGTTATGCTATGCCATAGGGAATGAGAGGCAAAGTGACCAAACTTGTGCTGTAGCCTACATTGCATGTGCAGACAGTTCAGGAAAACGTTAAAAATCCCTAAAATGTGAAAACATTAGGAAATATAAAATATTTACTGACTTTTGCAGAATTGCATCTGTAACTTTGAGGTTGCGAAATTCTGACCTCCAACTGTGACTGGAAGCAGCATGAGGACCACAGCTATTGGGGGTGGATAGTGCCACGGATTACCTACTGAAGTAGTGTTATGTGTTGTTATGTTATGTGACATCTGTGTGCATAGGCTACTTCGTCGCCAGTGACATTAATAAGTAGCCTACATAAACATATATATGCCATTAGACAAATTTTTACTTTTCCCCTCTACACCAACGACTGCACCTCAGGGGACCCATCTGTCAAACTCCTGAAGTTCGCTGATGACACAACAGTCATCGGCCTCATCCGGAACGGTGATGAGTCGGCCTACAGACGGGAGGTTGATCAGCTGGCTCTCTGGTGCGGTCAGAAAAACCTGAACCCCCCACCACCATACTCAACAGCCCTGTGTCTGCTGTGGAGTCGTTCAGGGTTCTGGGTTCCACTACCATAGATAAGATGCTTGCCTTTGGTGTGGGAGACCTGGGTTCAATTCCCCCTGTGAGACATCCACCATTGTGTCCCTGAGCAAGACATTTAACCCCTAGTTGCTCTAGAGGCGTGCGACCTCTCACATGTATAGCAATTGTAAGTCGCTTTGGATAAAAGTGTCAGCTAAATGAATAAATGTAAATGTACAGAGCACTGTACACCAAAACCAACAGACTCAGGAACAGTTTCTTCCCACAAGCCATCACTCTGATTGATTGACTCACAGTGTCAGGAACAATTCCTGTGCAATCACCCAGTAACTCACCATTCTCTATTTCAGTGCTGTTTATACTATGTCATATTGTATATACTGTATACCAATACACCTACCTCAGGTCATAAGGTCGTAGGTCTTATTTATTTTTTCCAGCATCCCTTGCACTATGCTCCATCACACTGTGTACATGTGTACATGTATGCATGTATG
>NC_060160.1:22305443-22307998 GCF_021292245.1 Micropterus dolomieu
TTTTCACCTGTTTAACCCAAAAATCTATTGATCGACTCCAGACTGTCCAGAACTCAGCTGCCAGGCTTTTAACCAGAACAAAGAAATATGACCACATTACTCCTATTTTAGCTTCATTACACTGGCTCCCAGTATGTTTTAGAATTGACTTTAAAATTCTATTGATCACTTTTAAAGCTCTTCATGGCCTCTCGCCTTGTTATATTTCTGACCTTTTAGTCCCATACGCACCAGCACGTACCTTGAGATCCTCGGGCAGAGGTCTGTTGCCTGTTCCAGAGTCTCGACTGAAAACTAAAGGGGACAGAGCGTTTGCTGTCAGGGCCCCGAGGCTCTGGAACAGCCTGCACGAGGAAATCAGGTCGGCTGAGTCAGTGAACGCTTTTAAGTCCCTTCTTAAAACATACTTTTATAGGAGAGCCTTTCCCGATCTTATTTGACTTTATTTTATCCCTTTTATTTTATTGTATTTTACTAATTTTATATATTAATCTGTATTTTAGTCTTTTCAATGTTTTCATGCTCTTATCTTGTTTTTTTTGTATTATTCTTTACACTTGTTAAAGCACTTTGTAACTTGTTTTTGAAAGTGCTCTACAAATAAGGATTATTTATGTAATAAATAAAATAAAAAAACAACTTCCTGTCTGTCCTGGATGCTGGAAAGAAGCTTACCTTATTAAAATAATCCAGTTTGATACATTAATTTAGATTGAATTATGGCGGTTGATGACATCTATAGATACAGACTTTATTATTCCCATCATGAAGGGCAATTAATTTCATATGTTAGGAGTGCACTGTTCTCCAGTGAATGTTTCTTTTGTGTTTCGTTCAACAAGCTAAGGTGCAAGACAACACGTATTAATGTTTGTTAATTAGATTAAGAGTAAATCAGATAAGGAGACTTTAGCAGGAAAGCTAATGTTGGGAGTCTGAGGCTCTTGTGTTGTGCGGCAGGCTGCTGTCCCGCTCAATATGACCATGTACTCTGCTTATGATAGAACACTGACGTTACTGCTTTATGCAAGATTTGGCTACAGTATGTCAAAATAAGGTCTCTCTATGTAGGAGGAGTATCAAATTAATGCAAAACTAGGGGGCGCTACTTGAAATTCATAAATATCTCCCTTTTGATTTGATTATTTTTTCTCAAAGGCAAAGGCACAGTACATTGGATTTACAGAGCAGATATGTATGCTAGCAGAAAAAAAAATTGGAATGATGAATAATGCAATACAGGATTATGTAACACATATAGATACAGTTCTGTCGAAACATCTGTTGCTATTACAGTGAGATACAAGACAACAAAACCAGAACACAAACTAGGAAGCCGCAGAATCTGTTTACACCATTTATTTTGAACAATTTGATATGTTCTATAGGCTCTGCTCCTCTGCAAAGAGCAATTGTGAACTGTAATTTCTTAACCATACATTCTGTGGCCAACATCAGCTATTATTACCATTATTATTGTTATATTGTTCTTATTGTTATATTGTTCTCTTGTTTAACTGCATTATCCAATCATTCATTAAAAACGATTCAAGAAACTTGGAGAAGCACTGCTGGCGGAACAAATTGTGCAGTTCAACCTGGCAGAATGATTACAATGCTGTCTGTCTAGTTAAGTAAAGGGTGTTCTGAGTGGTCTGAGTAAATCTAAGCTAAAACTATTTGAGTGACACTTTAAACATAAAGCATTCAGAGACATGACAGACAATGCTATAGACACAAATGATGTGCAACACAATGAAACCAGAACACAAACAAGAAAAAAAACCACATATCCCATCTGTTTAGACCATTTATTTTGCTCTATGAATACTTTGCTTATTTGAACGCTGCAGATGATTCACTGAGTAGTGTTGCTGTGGACTTATTGTGGAGAAACATTCAGGACCGTCCGGATGCTGTGGAACAGAAATAATTAAATATCTGTGTTGGTGAGTCATGAATGGTGGAGAAAGCATAAACCTACCATTTGCTGTTTTTCATCAATTCAATGGCATCATTGACCTGGTCCAAGGTCATGTTGTGAGTGATGAACTCATCCACCTTCAACTTCTTGTCCATGTAGGCTTTGCACATCTGAGTCACTCCATCCTTACCCTTAAAACCTAAGTCACAAAATCCCAAAATCAGAGCATGGAGTCTTATCCAGAACACGACTGGCTGGAGAAATGCAGAACATGAGCCCACAGTCATTTAGTTTGAGACTGACTAGTCAGTGGTCACATTTGTCTCACCTCCAAACAGGGAGCCCTTCCATGTGCGTCCAGCGATGAGCTGAGTGGGTCGAACTGCAGTGTCATGCAAGTCTGTCCAGCCAACAATCACGCTGACACCCCAACCTTTCACACAAGACTCCAAGGCACTGCGCTGAATGGAGAAACGTTAAAGTTAGTGGTTTGTAACTGAATGGGTGCTGGTCCAAATCTCTGCGCTAGCTGTGGAAATGTGGGCTGGGTAACTTAATGAATGACGCTCAGCTCTTCTTCAATTGCTACTGCTGGGAAAGAGGAAGTGAACTCAGTTGATTTAGATAAGAA
>NC_060160.1:22308018-22313019 GCF_021292245.1 Micropterus dolomieu
AAGAAGAAGAAGAGGGAATAATAATAATAGTAATATACAGTCTCTTGAGTAGTCTTCTGGTTTATTAGAAGTAAGAAGAGAAGTGACATTTGGACAAATGAAGGAGCACACGTGTTATTTAGCACGAGAGCCGACAGCCAGACAGAGTCGGGACAGAGCGCTGACGGCAGAAATCACGGATTTTGTGGATTTTCATAGATGGAAAGCTATAGCGTTAATGTGGGACAAATGTTTTCAAAGCTGTGCTGAAATTGTCTGTTATCTGCTGGACAGGCAATGCAAAAGAAAGCTGCTGTTTGATAGCTTTAGCTAGAAGCTGGCCATAATCACAGAGAGCCGTAACATGTTTCCCCTGTCAGTGGTGTGAAATATGGATTAATTTCATGTCGCCTACTTATTCTCCAGCCTGTGGTTTGGCTTCGCCGGTTACGTTAGCGAGACAATCAGCTGATCGGTAACGTTAATTGGCAATAAAACTGTAATGTTAGCTTAGAGCATGGAAGCATCAGCCAGCTAAACTTTTACTGACTGGTAGAAAAACATTTATTGTTAGTTGGATTGGTTTATTCTCAGCGCTGTGCTTTGGCTTGTGGTGTTATGTTAGTTGGATTCATTTCATGTAATTACTCTCTCTCTGTCTCTCTCCAATTCTCTGTTTTGGCTTTTTATGTTATGTTTGTGAGAATCAGCTGATCACTAATTGGCAATAAAATGGCAGCTTCCAGCATCGAAGCTCAGATCAGCCAGTTAAACTTTGAAAAAATATGTAGTTAGATTGTAATTTCATGTAGTTCTTCTCCAGCCTCTGTTATGGCTTTGTTACATGGACAGAAATGCGCCGTGATACAAACAGCTGATGAATATTATTGGTAATGAAACAGAAACATCACATAAACTTCACATTTCTTTCTACTGCTAATGGTGATATATAACAAGACCGTGTGCCTATCAAGTGACCAATAATGAATACTTACGTTATTAATACGTTATTGGATATTGCTTCCCACTGTGAACACAAATATGTAATTTGTACTTTCACATGCTAAATGCCCATTAAAAACGTTGCACTGTTTTACCACAAGCTGAAATTATGCCTGTCAAAAATGTTGGTAATATTTGCATGCTTATCTAATTAAGCAAAGCCAGAGGAGCCTTGATCCTCACCAGCCAATGCCTTTGTAAACGTCATGTATTATGTGGTTTATAATGGGCTGTGGTGCAGAAACAGTCAGGCTTACATTGTCCTGGGATCTGTCCGTGGTCATACTGGATGCACTAGATGTGATAGTGTTTGAGAATTTCTTCATTTACTTTGGTATGTTAGTCCAGATGAACCCTCCCAAGATGTAAAATAATGTATGACAGGAGTATGAGACATCATGTAGCACTTCATTTCTTCATGTGGCTGTTGTTTATTAATGAAAAAGTAACAATAATATTCAAAAAAAATTTGGTTTTACATAATTTATATAATTTCTTAACACATCTATCTAAAGAAACCTAATTTCTTGAATGGTTATCTCATAGATGACATCTTTGTCCTGTCTCAGGCACTGTAGCTATACTGCTCGCTTGGGTAGGGGAGGGGGTGTAATTTGCAACCCTCCCACTAGATGTCACTAGAACTTACACACTGAACCTTTAATTTCGCAAAAAAGTTTTTACGCTCGCTTGAGGTGGTTTTTGCCTTTGTGGAAAAAGAGTTAATACGCTTAAGATGGAAACCCTTTTTCCGAATAAGTTCTGACGTAGTGAACTTGTAACTCACGACTGATCAGCTTTTTCTGCTGTCGGCGTCTTGCCCAGTTGTGCGAAGTTCTTCATACCTGCCAGAATTTCATGCACCTTGCGGCTGGTAACGCTCATTTGTGCTGAGAAAAGGTGGATGCAAATCTCGGCAGGTAGCATTCATCATCAGTTCTGCCACATTATTATCACATCATTGGAGGTGCATGCAATTCTCGGGAGGCATGCAAAACTCTGCACCAGATATTCCCATAATGTGCGGAGACACGGCTGATAGGAGTTTGCCCCCTTGAAACAGGACCTCTCCATTTTTCTAAGATCAATGTCCATCAGGTTCATGCGACTGGTTTTGTTTCTGGTTTGGAACCCATACGTCTTGTTTATTACAGCCATGTGTAACGTCAACTACTGACGTAACGACACTTGCCATAGCCTTGTTGTTTCACTCCAAACCAGCTGATGGAAATGCACATATTTCACAATGTCTTTGTTTTTCTTTTTTGCGACATTTCAAAAGTACACGACAATTGGATGGAAACATGGCTACAGAATTGCTGTTAAAATGTGGCCAGACTATTTGCAGCCTATTTAAATAATTAATTAGCTATATTCTGCAGCTGCACCACGACCCTGCTCACTCAACTCACAGAAATATTAGCATATAATCTCTGCTAACTAATGCACTTTGATACAGACTGAATCAATGACAAAATTAAACAGTGTGTCTGGCTCTGTAAGAGGGAGGAGACAGAGAGAAACTCTGTATTTGTTTAGGAAAACCTACCAGCAGGTTTACATAGTTAAAATAACCTCTTTCTGGAATGTAAAACCCAGTGTTTCCCTCATCTCATGGTTAAATAACTCAGACTAAACTGCTTAAACATGCTCTCCACCCGTGACGCCTGCGGAACGCAGGTCCCACTTGCATTGGGACACTAGGTGCGGCTTGCACCAGGGGGGCTTGAACCTCCTTAATACCTTCTTGCTATTCTAGTTTCAATTTGAGTTCAGTTAGATTTCAATTTGGCTGTGCGTGTCAGACGAGAGCAATTATGAACTGTAATGTCTTCACCATAAAATGCAGTTATATGGTCATTTAATTTAATTTAGTGTGCCTGTTGTTTAAATGCAATATCCTATCGTTAATTAATAATTCTTCGGGAAAGGGGGAAACACTGTTGGGGGAACATATCGTGGAGTTTATCCTAGCAGAATAATTACAATGTTGTCTATTTAGTAAAGCAAACAGTAATATAATTTTGATTGGTCTGAGTAAATTGGAGCTCTAGCTATGAGTAACTGTTTAAACACAGTTTAATAAAGCATTCAGAGACTTGACAGACAATGCTGTGGACGCATAAATTCTGCGTATGACGTGCAATACAATGAAACCAGAACACAAACTAGGAAACCACAAATGCCATCTGTTTAGTCCATTTATTCTGCTTTATAAACACTTTTAGCTTTTAGCTTTTGCGAATAGAATACGATTCTCACAATCTGCACATAATTCACTGAGTATTGTTACTGTGTACTTATTGTGGAGAAACACTCAGAACTGTCCGGATGCTGTGGAACAGAAATAAAAAGAAATGATCAGATATAGAATCATCATCATCAGATTATCAATGTATCATTACCTATTCATTTATCTGTGTTGAATAGTCGAAGATGCGATGCTTTGATTGGAGAGCCTGATTCTACTGTAAGTCTCACAGTCAAAGCTTCACAGCAGCATTATGGAACGAGGATCATACCATTTTGGCAATATGGAGGTGCTCAACGTCTGATTTGTTTTTTGTCTGTTTTCTCCCAAGTTAATATACAGCCATAATACAATATAAATATCACCATATAACGCTGTCAATAAAAATGTAAAAAGAACAATGCTTTTAATAAAGGTTTTTAAAGTGTGTGAATAAATCCAAAATTGTAACAATGCCCTTGAGGAATGGGGGTCAGTGCGCAAGTGTGGGCGTAGCATGTATGTGTGTGTATGTGTCGGTATGTGTGAAGTGGCAGAAGAGAAACACTTGCTGAAGAGCACACAGACACACATTTGATTTGACTATCAGTCGATTACAGGCAAGACTTTACAATTCTGATTTGACTATGTAAATCCTTAGTCGGGGACAGCCCTGGTTACTGGTGAGTCATGAATGGTGGAGAAAGCATAAACCTACCATTTGCTGTTTTTCATCAATTCAATGGCATCATTGACCTGGTCCAAGGTCATGTTGTGAGTGATGAACTCATCCACCTTCAACTTCTTGTCCATGTAGGCTTTGCACATCTGAGTCACTCCATCCTTACCCTTAAAACCTAAGTCACAAAATCCCAAAATCAGAGCATGGAGTCTTATCCAGAACACGACTGGCTGGAGAAATGCAGAACATGAGCCCACAGTCATTTAGTTTGAGACTGACTAGTCAGTGGTCACATTTGTCTCACCTCCAAACAGGGAGCCCTTCCATGTGCGTCCAGCGATGAGCTGAATGGGTCGAACTGCAGTGTCATGCAAGTCTGTCCAGCCAACAATCACGCTGACACCCCAACCTTTCACACAAGACTCCAAGGCACTGCGCTGAATGGAGAAACGTCACAAAAGTTAGTGGTTTGAAACTGAATGGGTGCTGGTCCAAATCTCTGGGCTAGCTGAGGAAATGTGGGCTGGGTAACTTAATGAATGACGCTCAGCTCTTCTTCAATTGCTACTGCTGGGAAAGAGGAAGTGAACTCAGTTGATTTAGATAAGAATAAAAGGTTATTATTTTAGGTAACACGGTACCTCTTCATTATATTCTCAAATCAGATGAAAGCTCCCTACCATGACTCCCACATTCCCGACACATTCCAGGGAGTAGTCCACTCCTCCGTTGGTCATCTCGGACACCACTTGGCTGATGGGTTTAGTGTGATCCTTGGGGTTCACGAAGTCAGTCGCGCCAAACACCTTGGCCTTCTCAAACTTCTCTGGATTGATGTCGACAGCGATAATCCTCTCGGCTCCTGCAGCCTTGCAGCCCATGACTGCAGCCAAACCCACAGCTCCCAGGCCAAACACAGCACACGTGGAGCCCGGTTCCACCTAAAGTCAAAAGACTTCGGTCAACATGGCACTTTAGTTTGGACTTCTTGATGCTTCATAATAAGCAACAGAAACGTGTCCCTTAATGAGTGATTGTTCTCTCAAAGACCTCCCCATCAGGGCAGGAATTTTAATTGAAAAGATTTGTCTTTTATATCACAATAATT
>NC_060160.1:22313039-22315631 GCF_021292245.1 Micropterus dolomieu
CTGACACCCCAACCTTTCACACAAGACTCCAAGGCACTGCGCTGAATGGAGAAACGTTAAAGTTAGTGGTTTGTAACTGAATGGGTGCTGGTCCAAATCTCTGCGCTAGCTGTGGAAATGTGGGCTGGGTAACTTAATGAATGACGCTCAGCTCTTCTTCAATTGCTACTGCTGGGAAAGAGGAAGTGAACTCAGTTGATTTAGATAAGAATAAAAGGTTATTGTTTTAGGTAACACGGTACCTCTTCATTATATTCTCAAATCAGATGAAAGCTCCCTACCATGACTCCCACATTCCCGACACATTCCAGGGAGTAGTCCACTCCTCCGTTGGTCATCTCGGACACCACTTGGCTGATGGGTTTAGTGTGATCCTTGGGGTTCACGAAGTCAGTCGCGCCAAACACCTTGGCCTTCTCAAACTTCTCTGGATTGGTGTCAACAGCGATAATCCTCTCGGCTCCTGCAGCCTTGCAGCCCATGACTGCAGCCAAACCCACAGCTCCCAGGCCAAACACAGCACATGTGGAGCCCGGTTCCACCTAAAGTCAAAAGACTTCGGTCAACATGGCACTTTAGGTTTTCTTAATGCTCCATACAGTAATAAACATGTTTTTCCTAAATACTGTGGTGCCACAAGCAGTTAGTATGTCAGTAAGTTAGAAGCATTGCAGATGTGGGACAATACAATACATGTTGGAATATCCTAACAGTCAAACATACAGTACACACCTTAGCAGTATTAACTGCTGCTCCATATCCTGTGCAGATCCCACAGCCAAGGAGACAGACTTTGTCTAGAGGGGCAGCGGGGTCGATCTTAGCCAGAGCCATCTGGTTAACCACAGTGTACTCAGAGAAGGTACTGGTTCCCGCAAACTGCTGCACCTTCTTCCCCTTACAGGTGAACCTGGAGTCAACTGATACCATCGCATCTAGACGAACAGTGGACCTGAACGATATAATGTTTTTATGTAAAGTAAACCTTGAAACTACATTTGAGTGTTTCTTTTGTCCTTTCATATTGCAAGTATCCAGTGGAGGGTCCACTGAGTACTTGCAACATGAAAAGTGTAATTTAAAGTTTTTGATAGAGACATGTTGAATAAATGTTTGCGTCAAATGGACCTGTAACTGTATGAACACATTCAAGAGGAATGAAATGAAAAGTTTAGAACGGAGTAGATGGCAGGAGATCAGTGTTTATTGAGCTCACCCTCCTTTTTCACATTGGTTGGTCTTAGGACTCTTACAGAAGCGACATTCTCTACACTGAAAGAGGAACACAGGAATAACCTTGTCTCCTGAAAGACAAAAACAAGCCGTGTGACAGTCCAATAAATTTTAGGCCAACTTTTAAAATGTTTAAAAAAAAAAATTCATTTTAAAAAACATGTCTGAATGGCACAGATAAAGTCTGTACATTTTGAATATGAACAGGTCATTACATGAATGTATTGGTTTTTCCCCCCCATGTTCAAATGAAGTTTGAATTTCGAATAAAAGTGAGAAATCTGTATTGATCACTGTATTTCTGAACTTTGGACAAAACCATGCTAGCTTAGTCTTTGTTTAGCTAAGCTATACATGCCCCAGTTCTGTACACAACCCATACACATGAGACATATTCTTATCATTTCACTGTAAGAGAAGAAAGCAAATAAGCATACATATCCATAAATGTTGTTCAAAACTGACCTGGCTGAAATTCAGTGACTCCAGTCCCGACGCTCTCTACGATGCCGGCTGCCTCATGGCCGAGGACTACTGGAAAGCCGTCTTTATGCTTACCCTCAAACAGATGATACAGGTCTGTGTGGCACACCGCAGTTGCCACAATCTGCAGCGAAGACAGTAACCAAACAGTGACACCACAAGATGATTAAGGAGACAGGCTGATGAGTGTTCACTCTCAGTGGGTTCAGCAGTACTAGCACCACTTTCACATTTTATTGACACGTTTATTCAGTGTTAATATCAAACATATCATTTAACACAGCTTTTTAGGATGTTTATTTATATGACAGTACAACTCTGTGAAAACCAATGTGTGACAAAGTCAGGCTGCTGCAGGTAAGAGAGAAAGAGACAAGTGCCCGTGTGTGTTCTGATAGTGGACGTCTCACCTTGATGCGGACCTCGTCGGCCTGGGGCGGAGCTACCTCAATCTGCTCAATCACCAAAGGCTTGTTGGGCTCAAAGGCCACTGCTGCCTTGCACTTGATGACCTAGAAGCCAGTAACACCACACTAAGCATGAAGCAGTGGCGGTTCTAGACCAATTTTATTAAGGGGGCCAGGCTTGTTTTGAGGGGCACATTCAATCCAGGACAAAAGAGACCAAGGCAATGTTCAAGCTTTCAAAATTTTTTCGTATGTTTCATAAACTGACATTTATTTATTTCAGTAACAGGATCTTTTTAGTATCTTAGTTATAGTTTTATTAAATTACATTATTAAAAAAAACATTCACGTTAACTTTTGCTCAAGTTACAGTACATTCTTTGATGCAATACTTCTTTGTAAGGCTTAATGAACAGTATAAGCTCTAGTGTACTATTCTCTGGATCCCAGTTTGTATTTTGTATCCCAC
>NC_060160.1:22315651-22319899 GCF_021292245.1 Micropterus dolomieu
AAACAGTGACACCACAAGATGATTAAGGAGACAGGCTGATGAGTGTTCACTCTCAGTGGGTTCAGCAGTACTAGCACCACTTTCACATTTTATTGACACGTTTATTCAGTGTTAATATCAAACATATCATTTAACACAGCTTTTTAGGATGTTTATTTATATGACAGTACAACTCTGTGAAAACCAATGTGTGACAAAGTCAGGCTGCTGCAGGTAAGAGAGAAAGAGACAAGTGCCCGTGTGTGTTCTGATAGTGGACGTCTCACCTTGATGCGGACCTCGTTGGCCTGGGGCGGAGCTACCTCAATCTGCTCAATCACCAAAGGCTTGTTGGGCTCCCAGGCCACTGCTGCCTTGCACTTGATGACCTAGAAGGCAATTCACTTTAATCTTTATTGTTTCTCCAGGGGAAATTAAATTTAAAATAGAGCTAAGAAACAGAAACACAAGCAAACATACATGAGACAATACAAAACAAGAATGGCCATTACTGTGTACAACATGTATTTTCTCATCCAATAGTACTCAAACAATTGAAATGGTAGCCTCAACACTGTAGGGTGCTTCTGAGCAGCAGCTCAAGCTCAGTGCATGCCACATGAAATTACCCAGCATGAGGTATGACATATTCTACTGGGGACTGGCCCTATTTAAGCACACTAGGAAGAGTTTCCAAAAAAGTTCAACAGTGCATCAAACATCCATCTAGAAGCAAACAAATGGATTTCACAGTCTTCAATCTCCCTTTTTATTTATTCCATGTCAACACCGGCCCCATATCAACAGGTTACGCAAGACTGACTGGAACGTTGGAAAAAGAATTGACTGGAATTTGTTTTTTTTCCCCTGAACACCCCCAAGCTATAGACTTAAATTCTAAGTCAAACTCATCCTCAGCACTGCTCCATGTAACATAGTTTATTTCTGTTTACTGTTGTATACTGTGTATTGTCTGCTATGCAGCAGGTGGGCTGCAAACTACATTTCACTTTAAATAGTCATGTTACAACAGATTTTAATCAACCTTGTAAAGTTTCAAGCTGGCTGCTAAGAGAGCATGGGATATTTCACTGAGACTGTGAGGAGACAGCGATGCACAAAGATTTATAACTTGATTTTGGTGAAATATTTAATTTACCTGCATTTTTGTAACTCGATACACGGTAAGATACTGACCAGGAATGCACTGAATTGCTAGTGTCGTCAGTTATCAACTTTGTATTACACCCATCTACACAACAGAATTCATGCATGCACTATTCATGCACATATTGCAAAGAGAAAATAAAAAACATCACATACACTATATGGGCACATATTGGATTATACTTACTTTACCAGCTGTGGCCATTTTTGCTGTCAAGACAAGTTAACAAGCAACAGATGAGTGAAGAGAGCTGCAGCTGCAGGACATTAGTTGGGATTACTGGGGAGGAGACATCCTTTGGCAAACATTCAGATGGGCAGGGCATAGGACTGTTTTTTTTTTTTGACTAACTCTTACTACCATTGGTTATGAGTAACTTTTAAAGCTCATGCAGCCATGTTATCAATTCCTTGAGTTCCCAGTTATAGGTCACAGATGTGGAGCCTGTATGGGAAAAAAACAAGCAGAAACCATCATGTAAGTCACTTTTTCAATTTCCTCCAGACTTTAATTAGCTATCATAACATATGGACTTATTAAAGAAGTTGGAGATAAAGCTTTAAAGGATAGTTTGACATATTGGTAAATATTTTTATTCACTTTCTTGCTGAATTAGATGAAAAAGTTGATCCCACTCCCATGTCTGTGTGGTGAACATGTAGCTGAACCTTATAAATCAGTGAACTACATTTTAATTATTAAATATCATAGGCCATATAAATACATTTATCTATCTATTTATGATTTTTACAATTACTACTGATAACAATTTAAATTAAAAATATTAAGAAGGGGGGTTTGGGGTTCCTCCCCCTGAAAATGTGGGCTTTAAACACTTAATTTCCTGCATTCTGGTGAATTTTTCTGCACCACTTCATTAAGAAATGTCTTTATATAAAATTTGGGTGAAAATTCAAAAAATAAAAATAGTGTAATATAGTGCTGTAAGGCTCTCTCAAATATATTTCTCCTGTTTCTCATTTTATTTCATCCCCGCTGAGTCAACACACATGCAGGCATGACTGAAGTAACCTAAAGTCTTTAAATGCGCACGCTGCACCTTTTCACCTCAATGATAAATTAATTCATTTTAATTCAGTTATAAACCCGTGCACATTAATAGCTCCTATGTTTCAGCAGGTTTTCTGCTCATGTTCCAAACTTTCTCCACATTAAAAATCTCTCCCACATATCTGTGTTCTGACATTTGCAGAATAATAATTTAAGATATAATATTAGGATATATAATGAGAATGAAGTCATTATATTTTAACAAAATCTACCTATCTGCCCCACTGCTGTGCATTACCCTGCCTTATTGCTCTGCTCATATGGTAGTAGGCTGCTACCCCCTTTAGACCGTCTGACAGACACACAACACGTCTGGGACTGTACTGGATGAGACAAGCTCACTGCTCTTCATCAGAGGTAGAAAACCAAAACTGAAAACATTGTGATCAGACAGAAATATCGCCACACATCCACACACATGTTCACTTCAGCACCTCTGATAAAGTGCAGCTCGCAGCCGCTTCAGAGGGAATTAAGCATCCTGGAGCAGAGACACAGTCAAACAGAGCAAAGTGTCTCTGAGGGGGACAGAGACCGCAGAGATGGCGACAGGTGTCTGTGTTGCAGTCAGGTGTGTCATGATATTCGCTCACTACTTTGTGGCGACTGTTAACCGTTTGTGTAGCAAGTACATTGACTAGACGCTGACCGAGAACATTTATATTAAAATGTTTTGATATTTTGATATTCTGTTCTTTGAAGACCAGCAAGACAGGCTGCGTCATAAAGATTATTGCATATTAAAATGGAAAATATTTTTAGATATCCTGGCTGAATTAAGACGTGACTCGGTTTCATGAAAGCAGTAGCACATAAATTACCATGGGGATTTATTCTGTGCAGCAAGCCTGCTCCAGACCAGGCTAACAGCCAGGCTTAGTTAATCCTGGTCCCTTATCTGTTCAGTCAGCGGTCACGCAGATCAGAGTGGGTTTTTTTTCCAGTTATTCCATGTTCTTATGTATTTGTTTTGCATATTTTTCATTAGCCTGTATTAAAATAGCAGTTTGTGGTTATAAGGTTTCATAATTGGAGAAGACTTGTGCACCATACTTTGCACACAACGAGCATCAGCGAGTAGATTTACGTGGAATGAAAGCACATGTAAAAAAAAAAATAGAGAAATAAAAATATAAGACCAATAAAATAAAAGGTAACTCAGGCACAGTAATAAAAAAGTGTGGCAGCCAATAATGGACCGACTGAATGTGTGAGAAGCTAAACATATCACTGCTCTCAACTGAAACTCCGTCATAATTGTTATGTTATGTGCCTTAAAAATGAGCACCGGACATTAGGCTATGTCACTCAAGAAATTTATGGCACACACACACACTGGATATACAGGTGCTGGTCATATAATTAGAATATCATCAAAAAGTTGATTTATTTCAGTAATTCAAAAAGTGAATCTCGGATATTATATTAATTCATTCCAGACAGACTGATAAATTTCAAATGTTTATTTCATTTAATTGTGATGATTAAAACTGACAACTAATGAAGAGTGGCTTGACACAAGGAATGCGACAGCTGAAACCCATGTCTTGCATACGTCTGTGCGTGGTGGTTCTTGAAGCACTGACTCCAGCTGCAGTCCACTCTTTGTGAATCTCCCCCACATTTTTGAATGAGTTTTGTTTCACAATCCTCTCCAGGGTGCGGTTATCCCTATTGCTTGTACACTTTTTTTCTACCACATCTTTTCCTTCCCTTCGCCTCTCTATTAATGTGCTTGGACACAGAGCTCTGTGAACAGCCAGCCTCTTTAGCAATGACCTTTTGTGTCTTGCCCTCCTTGTGCAAGATGTCAATGGTCGTCTTTTGGGCAGCTGTCAAGTCAGCGGTCTTCCCCATGATTGTGTAGCCTACAGAACTAGACTGAGAGACCATTTAAAGGCCTTTGCAGGTGTTTTGAGTTAATTAGCTGATTAGAGTGTGGCACCAGGTGTCTTCAATATTGAACCTTTTCACAATATTCTAATTTTCTGAGATACTGATTTTGGGGTTTTCATTAGTTGTCAGTTATA
>NC_060160.1:22319999-22322058 GCF_021292245.1 Micropterus dolomieu
TCTGTGCGTGGTGGTTCTTGAAGCACTGACTCCAGCTGCAGTCCACTCTTTGTGAATCTCCCCCACATTTTTGAATGAGTTTTGTTTCACAATCCTCTCCAGGGTGCGGTTATCCCTATTGCTTGTACACTTTTTTTCTACCACATCTTTTCCTTCCCTTCGCCTCTCTATTAATGTGCTTGGACACAGAGCTCTGTGAACAGCCAGCCTCTTTAGCAATGACCTTTTGTGTCTTGCCCTCCTTGTGCAAGATGTCAATGGTCGTCTTTTGGGCAGCTGTCAAGTCAGCGGTCTTCCCCATGATTGTGTAGCCTACAGAACTAGACTGAGAGACCATTTAAAGGCCTTTGCAGGTGTTTTGAGTTAATTAGCTGATTAGAGTGTGGCACCAGGTGTCTTCAATATTGAACCTTTTCACAATATTCTAATTTTCTGAGATACTGATTTTGGGGTTTTCATTAGTTGTCGTCTATAATCATCAAAATTAAAAGGAATGAACACTTGAAATATATCAGTCTGTGTGGAATGAATGTATACATTATAAAAGTGTTACTTTTTGAATGGAATTACTGAAATAAAACCAACTCTTTGTAATTATATGACCAGCGTGTGTGTGTGTGTGTGTATGTGTGTGTGTGTATATATGTATATATATATATATATATATATATATGCGCCTAAATAATTTTCATTAGGTTTCATAACTGAATAAAACTCCCAAATTACAGTCCCACTTCAGTAAGGAGACTATATTGTGCACTGTTTATTCATGTAACAACAGGGAAGGGACACCACAATGTTTTTTTACCTTTTTATTTTTTTTTCTACCTGGGATCACTGTCTGCTGGGGAGAGAAAACAATGATTAATACATCGTGCTACAGTGTGCTTTGCAATAATCACCTCTCTTTGTAGTTGCTGGATTTCCAATTTCCTCAGTGCTTCTTTTCATCTCCATATCTAGGTCCAAGTCCTGTTTTTTATTTTGTTAATTTTTTCAAGTGTGTGCAGTTCAGACATCTGACAGTTTGTAAAACACATATCAATTAGCACAGCAGGAATTGTTCACCTGTGGGTGTCCTTATACTTAAAGAGGTGGTATTATGCTTTTTGACTTTTCCCCTCTCCTTTATTGAGTTGTATATCTTTTTTGTGCATGTAACAGGTTTGCAAAGTGAAAAAGCCCAAAGTCCAGCCCACAGGGAGTTCCCATCTCCCACAGAAAGCTCTGCTCTGAACCACTTGAAAACAGCTTGTTTGTAGTCCAGCCTTCACTTCCTTTACTTGTGACGTTAAATGAAAACGCGTCATAAAGCTTGCCAAGCGGCTAGCGGTGTCAGGCACGCCCTCAAACCAAGCTAGTCTGAGCTAGTCTTGTTTGGAATAGAGAATATTCACTACATCATCAGTGCGTGCCCGACACAGAGGCCAGTGTGGTGTATAACATATGTGCATTTGACCATTACAGTTTAACATAATGCTCTGTAGCTGGGGACAGTGAACCCTTATGGGGACAGTGAACCCTTAAGGGGAAGTAATGATTGATGGGTGTGCAAAGAGTGAACCCTTCTATGAAATTTGACCTCTGACCCAGTGGTAGGGGGAGTAGAGGTTAGTGTGTATGAAGGGACTGTGCCCTTATATGGTTTTTAGCAGAGACCTAAACATGTCCTATATAAGCTGTGTTCGATGTACAGAGAGACAGAGTGGTCATCGGGCTGGGTCACTCTCCAAGCTGCTGCAGAGCTTGTAATTGATGCTGAATTCTTTGATGTAATAAACTTTTATAATCAAGAACAGTGTCAAGCGGACTTCTTCTCAACACATCACGCAGCATTATCGTTCGGACACCACAGAAATTGGCGACCACGAAGGGACCGTGTTGTGCCTGAATTCATCGTTCCAACACAGGGCACCATCGAGCTGACTCGCGCTCCAGACGCTGGCGTATATGGTGAGTTTTCTCATAAACTGTGGGCGCTGGTCAGTTCGTGTGTCTGTGTGTGCGTTGAAGGGTACACCGGTTCGATCCCGTGTGAATGCTTGCGGGTGGATGTGTG